>NW_012106586.1:5665549-5679116 GCF_000951045.1 Mandrillus leucophaeus
TCTCAGCCTCCCAAAGTGCTGGGATTACAGGCTTGAGCCACCACGCCCGGACTAATTTATATTTTTATATTTAAAAATGCTTTTAGAGATAGGGTCTTACTGTGTCACCTAGACTGGATTGAAATGGTGTCACCTTTTCTTCCTGCAGCTTCAAACCCCTGAGCCCAAGTGATCCTCCTGCCTTAGTCTCCTGAGTAGCTGAGGCTACAGGCATGCACCACCACACTTGGCTAATTTTTATTTTTTATAGAGATAGCTTCTCGCTATGTCACCCAGGTTAGTCTTGAGCTCCTGGGCTCAAGCGATCCTCCTGCCTCAGCCTTCAGAAATGCTAGGAGTACAGACATGGGTCACTGCGCTCAGCCCTGGATCTGTTTTAATATAAGTTGATTTTCAGCCCCCAGCTTCCGTGCTGTTCGTTTTCTGGGATTCAGAAGCTATGGGCTAGGAATCACTAATTACATCCCCGCAACTTGGGTTCTCCTTTTCTGCCACTTTGCCTACTTGTAAATCTATGAAGATTCATTCAGGTGGAATTCTAACCATCTGTACCTCCTCCGCTACACATTAGCAAACACAGGATGCTCACTAAGAAACATACCAATTATGAGTTCATACTGTAACAGTTGTAAACTACATGCTAATCATAGCAAGTCCATGAAAAATAAAAGGAAAATGGGATTGTTCTCTACACTATTTTATGGGGTAGGCAGGGTTGACCTGATTTCAGGATATCATGTTAGACCACAGTGTGGGAATGTGTTGTGGCGAGAGACTGATTCTCAGACCTCCTGACTCATCAGGTTGGTGAGGGAGGAGCAGCTGCTGAAATTTACTAGATTTCTGCTGCCCTCATAGTTGCTACCTGGGTCCTACTGGGTACCTGGGTGGTTTGGTGGAACTGAAAGACTGAGCAGGGGTGGATGTGGGCACATCTCACTGGTGGAGATGTAGGAGGTGCTTGAAGGATACTCACGTGTCTGAGACCCTGACTTCATTCAGTTATTCAGCGTGTATTTGTTGAGTTCCTATTATTTGTCATTGTTGACATTGTGTTTCTTTCCCAGTATGTTGAACCCAGATGTCAGCCTGATCAGTTAGAGAGGGCACTGGTTAACTTTTGAACTATATTCAATCCTCATGCAGGCCAGCTTAAAGATGCTGCTGTCTGCTCACAAGCAAGACTTTAGCTCCAGCACACTGTCGTGCCAGTGCCTATGTTGGTCACCAAGAGACCCAAGTTGGATTGTGGGTGACTTGGTTCAGTTAATCACCATCTCTGGAATGCACATTTGAAGTTTCTGTTGCTTTTTTGTCAACGAAGGGCAGTCACATAATTTAATATTCTATTTCAGAATATGATGAAAAAAGGGCATAATGTTCTATTGGGTTCATTTCTTTGAGAATGTATCCTCTCAGTGATTAAAAGCCAATTGCTTGATGAAGTGTTCCATGCAAACACTGAAAGGAATAAGAAGTCCTTTGTTGTGTCCTCAGAGCTAAACAAGGCCACCTGAGAGCACCAATCATCAGCCCAGCAGAGGTCTTCAGTATGGGAAAGGACATGGAAAACTGTTCATGTCTTTAAAAGAGCTTCTTAAAAAAAACCCCGATTTCCTGCAGTGCCCTGTGTAGGAGGACAGGCATTGGAGGAAACAGAATATTCTTGGGGTTCAGTACAATATTTTGAGCTAAAACAAATCTGAGAGTTCTAGACATTACATGAGCTTATGGTCTATTTGAGGTGACAGAATATTTAGAATGACCTGGGGTAAGATGCCTTAGCTTCTTTTTTGCAATAACAACAATTATTTACCATTACCAATTCCAGGATGTAAATATGTCAAAATTGATATACCATGTTTTATGGAATCATAGATCAGAGCAGGTGGTGAGAATGTTTTGTGGTAGCTCAACTGATGTTTCAGGATCTACAGTGAGGGATCCTGAATCCAGTTTCTTAGGGTAAAGCTTAGATTGTTCTATTATTTACAATCCAGGTTTTGGTTACCTGCAGAGAATTAGAAGACTTTAGTTCTCAGTCTTATTTGAAGAGAATATTAGTAAGCGTGGGACAAAAAAACTTTTTAAAGGCTTTTTCTGTTTTTTAAAAATTATTTAACACATTTCAAACAAGTCCTAATTGTTTGAATTAACATGAGTTAAAACACATTAAATTAATAGCTGAAGACCATGGGTTTAAAAACCCTGTGATGATATCTTAACAGTGACCAGGCTAAATTAAGAAGATTAAAAAGGTGTGGGCCTGAGACTATGCTTGATCAAGAAGTTGTAGGGTTTTAAGTTTACTAAACAAAAATACCCTGCTCAGATTCTTCACACCTAAAATGCTAGGGAGTTACTTAGTTCTCTTGGGCATTTTCACCTCAGTCCTCCCTTGGGGAAAAATTGGGTGTTTTCCCAGTGAGGGAGGCCCATACATTGGTGGCTGGTAAATGTGAACCTTGGTTCCAAGTCTGTGATCACTAGCTTATTTTCCTGGGCATTGTCCTTTTTTGTTTTTTTAATATTTGATTTTGCTCCCATGTACATAATTGACAGCTTTCAATAGTTGATGTTTTTGTTTAGTGTAGACATAGCAACTCGCTCTTGAAGAATATGAAACCATATTTGTACTTTTGACTTAAAGTTTGAAATAACATCTAAAATTCTTTCAAATGACTGCGAACGCGTATGTGTCTGTGTGTATGTGTGTGTGTCTATGTCTGTGTGTCGATATGTGTGTGTGTGTATATGGGGGTGTGTCTATTCAGCTGATCTACCTGTCTGGGAAGAAGATGACCTCGATGGCTCCTATGACCCTTGAGATTCTGGTTGAGTAGCTCTGGGCTGGGGTTGAGGACTCTGTGTCTCTAACAAGCACTATTGAAGATTGGGTTGCAGGTGGTGCAGAGGTCCATGATTTAAAGAAACATTGCTTCGGAGGAATGAGCATGGTGCTAATGGAGTCCTTTTTATTTTCATGGTGGTTCTGTGTCTTTCCCCAGTTCTTTGCGTCAGGCCTTCACTCATGTGTCAGAGTCAAATTAAAGTGATGAAACACCCAGAAAATAGGAAATCGTCATATTAAGTTGGCAAATTGTCATGCTTTTCTCAGCCATTTGTGCTTCCAAGCGTGACTTTATGATTCCTCTGTAAGTGCTTGATAATGAGAGGCTGAGCTTAGTTATGCAAATTGTTTTAGCATCTAGTATCCATCATGGGCTGCACATTTTAATCAGGGAGGAAATACAACTTGTCCTGTGTAACAGTCAGGGCTTTGGCTGACGGTGGAATCTCCTGCACCATGGATGGATTATGGCTTCTCTGGGGGTGTTTCTCTTGAAATTAGCCCATGGATTGAGCTGGCAGAGAAGGAGCAGTATTTTTGGGAGCCAACTATCAAGTTTCCCCTATGATGGCATTCTGGGTTGACTGGCCACACTAGAGTGATGGTCTTTTCCAGGCTCAGCTGTTGCAGGTCTTTGTAATTGCTTTTCTCTTATGATTTCCTCGATGAGTGAGACAGACTGTTCTCTGGAAAACAATACTAGAATCAAACCATCTGAGGCAGTTGGAGAAATCTGCCTAGAGTTTGGATTTCTACTTTTCTTCATTTCAAAAGCGAATAGAATGTCTTTTAAGTTTCTTACCTGTCCGTAAAAGGCCAAGTATAAACAAGGGAGAGGGCTGTTCACTGACGCTGTATTTAAATTTTCATCAGCACAGAATTTTAGTGCCTCCCCAGGTAGGTGGTTCTGATGCTAATTAGAGAGAAGATGTTTGTTCTCTTGCATGGGAGCACATGTGAGCACGGAGCTTGTGTCTGGTACGACGCGGTGCCACGTTTCTGGTGCTGATTACTGCACTGTCTCGTTGTTTTGGCCCTGTGAGCTTAAATGTCAGTTGAACCATGGCTCACCATAAGCTGTGTGACTTTTTCTTCTCTCTTGTGAAATTCAGATCAGAGCATCCTTTTCCTGAGTTTCAAGTAGTTGGTAAGGACAAATGCTTATACAAGTGTGCATGAAGAGCATGATAGTAACAAAGAGCTGTGTGCTGCCTCGAACTTCTTGGCATGTAGCCTTTGTGGTTTTTGTTATTGGTGCTTATGGCATCTGTGCTTCTTGGGTTAGAAATATTCTGTATCTAAATACTAAAATGACTGATTCTTGGTTTTAAGCCGGGTTTCAGAAGTTATTCTGAAATGGTTTGAGATAAATACTTACATTTATTATAAACTGTTTTCATGTAGTTATCTTATTTTACAGATGCCTTTGTATAAGATTTAGAGCACGGATGCCAAGAATAGGTTTTAGATAAAGTATATGTAATTTTCATGTTAACTTGTAGTAGTTTGAATGCAGCCTTTACTTTTGCTTGAGTGCTAGACAGGTTCCTCTGTCTTGTATTATTTGATTAAAGGATACCCTTCTGTATATGTCTACCATGCCTGCATTTTAAAGTCACTACATCCTCCTTGAAATATATATATTTAATAATGTATTATGAGGATTGACTAAAAGTGTAAAATGAATTTAAAAATTCAGATAAAGTTTGTAAGGACAGTAGTAGGAACATGAATAAATCACAATGCAATATCTTAACACTTGTTACCTCAAGTAAATGTTTAAGTTACATAAATAATTCCTAAATCCCTGCTGAACCATAAAAACATTAGGGAAGTTTTAAATCATACTTACCCTATTTCACTGGCAGTTGATAGATATGGAAGGGTGGAATCATGGTGAGAGAATGTAAACTGGTCTAATCTTGTGCAAGGAAGTTGCCAAGAATGGCAACATTGTTAGCTGCTGAAGGACCCTTGCTCTTTGATATTAAGCAGATACTTCTGTCACTCTTACTACTAAGCAAAACTTGCTCATGGCCCTAGCCCTTAGGCATATGTAACCAAAGCTCTTTTTTCTTCCCTATTTCCCCTCAGACTTAATTTAATATAGATTTTTAAATGTAAGAAAACAAATTATAAGAAAAAATGTGGAGGAGAAGGCATCGTATTGACCAGCAATACAAAGTGAAATTTCTAGACCCACTGAATGTACTAGGGGCTTCTGGAGAAGGAGAACTTAATTTAGAACCTCAGTAAATCTCTTGAGCGAAGTTTCACTGCTGGTTTTCTTTTCTGCCAAATATCACTTTGTATTCCTTAAAACATATCCAAGGGAGGGAAAGATTAAAGCTTTTCATATTAGAAGACTCACATATTTAAAATCTATTACAACTCTTAATCTGTGGGTATGGGTTTTCTTCTGTAGTAAGAGGAAGAATACTGGAAGCTACTTTATCTAGTAGAGAGTGCAGCATTTTATTGTAGGTCCTGAGTCTAGGCAGTGTGACTTGGCTCAGCTGTCATGAGGATGTTGGCAGCTTTCACACCTGCATCCTGTGCTTACTGTTTGCCAAGTGACTGACTGTTGCAGCTCCTGTTCTTTTTCCTGAAATACTGTACAAGGATCCAGGGCAGCGATGGCATTGCTGAGCCTTTTCTGCACAGCCATCATCCCCAAGATGTGTGTTGCTTGCTCAGACTCCAGGGCCCTGATGGTTTGATGTCCTGAGATAGCTGTGATTCTTTGGGAATCCTGAAGAGACCATCACAAATAGACAGTTGCATTATTTCTTGTCTACTTCTAAGGAACTCAGAACACTTTTTGGTCAAATCATTCATCTTTATCTGCTTGTAACAAAGATGAAGGGATTACAGGGTTGCTTTAAAGAAAAAAAAATGGAAGGAAAAAGATGTCAGCAGCATTTTCTCACAAATTCAGAGCCTAGAGGATTTTGGATGTGCATTTTATCCTATTCCGGTGAAAATTCACATTGTGATATAATAATTCATAATTTATTACCTTATAATAGTGTTATTCTTCGTGATAGATTTGCCCATCTGTTTCTTGCCTTGGAACCTTTATTTTTGCAGTGGTTTAGCTCTCAGCCTGAGTTATCAGAAGTACCATAATCAGTGGCAGCACTGGTGTTTTTTCTTCGTGACTAAGCTCTTTTTCAACCTGCTGGGTTGGCACCACAGGCTCCGTGTTATATGCAGATTCTGGTCACATCTGCCCAGGGTGTTCCTTTTGTTCGCTTTGTGTCTGGTTACGGTGCTCCTCTCGACGGACTTCCGTCAGCAGGAGAATTCAGGCCTTACAAAGGGAAGGATGGGAATACATGAATATATCCTTAGATTTGTGGATTTCAGGAACCAGATATTCCTGGGAAAAGTACCCCAAATTTATTTTGACAATCCAGTGGTTTTAAAATATCCTCAGTATTACCTGCCACCATCAGTGTCATTCTCTCCACATTTTGTTGCTCATAGAAAGTTCATAAAAGAAGACATTTAACTCCAGAAAAGCAAGAGAACTGTAACTTTAGACTATCAGTCCTTTAGAAATGGAATAAATTCCGTTTTATATAAAGGTCCCTATCTGTCATCTTTTAAACATTTCACCGTAGGCTGATTGATAAAAACTTCATTTCAGACCAGACTTTGGGAAGCACTGGGCTGAGTGATCCCTCGTGCTCCTCTCAGTGTCCCATTCCGTGGCCTGTGTGTGTGTGGGAGGTTCTCAGTCTCCCTTTACTTTTAGGTGCAAGCACGAAGGAGGAGGCTGATGGACATTTAACTTGTGTCCAGAGCATTGCCAGAAACTTCTCTGGGATTTCTTTTGAAACTACTCACCTGTAAGGTTTGCACAAGGTTGATTTGATAATGTGCACACCAGCTGCGGATTCTTCACAAAGAACTATTTGGAGCTATTGAAGAGCTCTTTGGAATCTTGACCCTGGCTTCCACTCCTACACGCGTTGGCCCTAGCTCTCTTAACTTGCTGTGGGTTTCTGAGTTCTCAAAGTTAGGTAATTAAAGTTGGCTCTCTCAGGTTCCACTGAATTTAACTAGATAGCTCATTGTTCAAATGACTTCACATTGACCTTGATCATAGGGCCTTTTCAAAGCAGTTAAATGCCAAGTCGTTTTTACTGGCGTTTAAAGTAATTCTGCAAGGGATAGATTTGCGTCCATTTGTAAATCATGGAAGAAATTTACAAGAAATTGTGAAGAAAGACTCTTTTTCCTTTCAGGAATATTCATAAAGCTTTGTTAAAAATAAGTAGTAAAGGCCAGGCACAGTGGCTCATGCCTGTAATCCCAGGACTTTGGGAGGCTGAGGTAGGCGGGGTCAAGAAATAGAGACCATCCTGGCCAACTGGGTGAAACCCCATCACTACTAAAAATAGAAAAAATTAGCTGGGCATGGTGGTGCGTTCCTATAGTTCCAACTACTCAGGAGGCTGAGGCTGGAGAATCACTTGAACCTGGAAGGTGGAGGTTACACTGAGCTGAGATCGCACCATTGCACTCCAACCTGGTGACAGAGCAAGACTCTGTCTCCAAAATAAAACGAAACAAGCAAACAAAAGTAGTAAAACCAAAAATGAAGTGAGCAGACCCCTATATTTTATATGTCTGTCTTCTGTGCAATACGTAAATTTTTGTTACCATCAGATACTTAAATTATTAAGATGTTAACTTTTAAGTGGATGCAGACTCCAATTTCTTTCTTTTTTGAATGTTATGTGTAAAATTCTTTCATATGCATTTTCTGTATTTTTAAAATTGACAATAGTAATTGTACATATTCATGAGTATGGGTCACACAGTGGTATTTCAATACATATCGTGTATAGTGATCAGATCATGGTAATTAGCATATCCATCACCTCAAATATTTATTGTTCCTTTATATTGGGAACCCTCAATATCCTCCTAGGTATTTGAAAATGTATAACACATTGTTGGTAACTATCAGACTATGATTTCCTCATACCTATTAGTAACAAGGTGTGTGAAATATTATTAGATTGAATATTAATGAAATGTTTACTTTAAAATGTCTTAGATCTTAAGAAGGAATCTCAATGAAATATCTCTTACTGTTTCAGTAGTAAAACAACAACAATCTTGATATTATATCCATTATCTACCTGGCTGGACAGATGGCCTTGCTTGGTAAGGCAGACAGATGACAGAGTATGGGAGGGGGAAGGAGACCCATTGGAGTGGGACTCCACATCACAGCCTCTCCCATCATTTTCTCAGTGAAGTTCTCTGGTTGGCCCATTACCCATCTCCTCACATTGACTGCCCAGGTTATGGATATCTGTGCTTCTGCTGGTTAAGCTTGTTGATTAGTTGAGAGTTATCTTGTTTGATTAAATTTGCGGTTGGTCAGGTGTGGTAGTTAGAAAGGAGTTTGTAGGAGCAGGTCCTGAGGGAGATAGTAGGGTGGTTTGAAGCTGGAGACTAACTTGGATAGTCTGGCTGGCAGTGGAAGAACTGCAGAGCTATAATTTATTTAAGCATGGGAGACCAGTAAAGTCACTGGACTTGTTGATTTTCTGAGAGGAGAAAGTGGATTGCTTTGAAATCCCCCCTCTTCCTCTTCCCCATGAACAACACCCAGTCATTCAGTTTTAGATGTTGGCACAGCTTGCACATGGAAAGAATTCTGCCCCTGTTTATAAATTTATGTCATAATTTCTATCATGTTCTAGTTGTTTTTGATAGCAAAGGAGGGCATTTTGGTGCATCATTATCAAATATCTACAGAGCTTTTAATAAGTCCAAGGCACTGGGCTAAGTGTTGGGAATACAAAGGTATGAGAGACATGGCCCCACCTACATTAACGATGTAACACGTTTATTAAGCACCCTCAATGCTACAACTAGTGTCATTTGCTTTAGCTTGTGTAATCCTTATAGCTTCATGCCAGATAAGTTAAATAAAATTAATAGGACACAGTATTTATTTATTTATTTTTAATTTTTATAATTTAAAAATATTTCTTAACTTCTGGAAGAAGGGACACAGTGTTGGTAGCACTGACCCACAAGCCCTTCTATCTCCTTATGTTGTTTCAGCTGGAGTGAAATTTTTATGTAAGTTGGATTGGAAAGAAAAAGCTGGAAGGTTTTGACTGTGTCCTAGTTATGAGGAGCTTTTCATGTCAGGTGTGGGCATCTGGACTTTATTCTGGGATTATAGTGGCTCAGTGAAGTTTTTGAATAGGGGCTTATAGTAATGAGCACTTATTTTATAAGATGATAATGGATAGGAGAGAAATAGAAGAATGAGAAGTTACAGTGGGTATCTGTTTCAATGAGATTTACATTCATTTATTTACCCCATAAATGTTGAGTGCTTACTATATGTCAGCTACTCTATTCATCACTCAGGATATCGTAGTGGGCAAAAAGGACAAAATCCCTGTCCTTGTGGAGCTTTTATTTTAGTGGTGGGAGCTTTTATTTTATGTTAGTGGTAGGACTATTTTACAAATAGTCATATGAAAATACTTTATGTAGTAATAACTACTGTTAAGAAAGTACAGCAGGATAAGGCGAGAGTGCTGAAGTGGGGTGATTACTTTAGAGTGGTTAAGGAAAGCCTCTCTATAGAGTTGACATTTGATCAGGGACCTGTGTCATGCAAGAGAGCCCAGCATTCCAATATCTCAGGGGAGGTGTGGCCCAGGTAGACAGGAAAGCGAATGCAAAGGCCCGGTAGAGGGATCAAAGATCTACAGATGGGTGAGTCTGGCCAGACCAGGAGGGAGGAGGCTGAGAGGGAGGCAGGAGGCAGATCACAACAGCTTGGGACCTTATGCTAAAGAATGGAGTTTATGGCCGGGCGCGGTGGCTCAAGCCTGTAATCCCAGCACTTTGGGAGGCCGAGACGGGCGGATCACGAGGTCAGGAGATTGAGACCATCCTGGCTAACACGGTGAAACCCCGTCTCTATTAAGAAATACAAAAAACTAGCCGGGCGAGGTGGCGGGCGCCTGTAGTCCCAGCTACTCGGGAGGCTGAGGCCGGAGAATGGCGTGAACCCGGGAGGCGGAGCTTGCAGTGAGCTGAGATCCGGCCACTGCACTCCAGCCTGGGCGACAGAGCGAGACTCCGTCTCAAAAAAAAAAAAAAAAAAAAAAAGAATGGAGTTTATTCTACATGCGACAGGACATTGGGGCTTTGTAGGAAGAGAGGGAAGCATGTGAGCTGACTTATGTTTTAAAATGTTGACTATGGTTATAAGTGGGTATTAGACTGTAAGGAGCCCAGCTGGGAGGCTCCTGGAGAAGGTATCTAGGTAAGAGACAGTGGTATGGACCTTGGTGCTGGTGGCCAGTGGAGGAGGAGTGGGTGAACTTAGAGGATATTTTGAAAGATACGTTGATGAATTCATGGGGGGTGTGAGAAAAAGAGAGGAATTGAACAGCACTCCTAGGTTTTTGTCCTGAGCATTTGAGTAGATATGATGGCTTTTACTTCATTGGGGGAATACTTGGAGAATAATCGGTTTTGGGAAGAAACCAAAAGTTTTGTTTTGGATAGATCGAGATCCATATTAGGTGTCTTGGTTTGTTTTGAGTTACTATAAAGGAATACCTAAAGCTAGGTAACTTATAAAGGAAAAAACATTATTTGGCTCATTATTCTGCTGGATGGAAGATTGGGCATCTGGTGAGGGTCTCAGGTAGCTTCTACTCATGCTGGAAGGTGAAGCGGAGCTGGCATGTGCAGAGATTGCATGGCAAGAGAGGAAGTAAGGGAGTGGGTGGGAGGGAGCTGATTTAACAATGAGCTCTTGTGGGAATGAGTAGAGTGAGGACTCACTCACACATTGCCCCCTCTCCCTGGGGAAGGCATGAATCTATCCATGAGGGATTTGCCTGACATCTCCCTTTAGGCCATACCTCCAGCATTAGGGATCACATTTCGACCTGAGGTTTGAAGGGGATAAATATTCAAACTATAGCCACCCAAGGAGAGAGCTCTGGGGCATAAGCAATGTTGGATGAGATAATGGCTGAGAATTTCCCAAATCTGATGAAAGATACAGGAAAATTACAAACCTCAAATACACGATTCCTTCAACAGACTAACAGTACATCTGACAGCTGACTTCTTAGGGGAAACAATGAAAGTTAGAAGACAATGAAATGATGTCTTTAAAACTCAAGGAAAGTAACTGCCAAACTAAAATCCTATAGCCAATGAAAGTATCATTCAAGGATAAAGGCAAAATAAATACATTTTTAGACAAATGAACACTGAAAAGCTGTATTTCCCACAGACCCAAATGGAAGTATGGAGATGTGGGATTGAATAATATATTTCAGTGACACATGTTTGAGTTCCTGGAACATACCATGGAGGAAAACTTTCTTCCTGCCAAGAGTGTTTGAGGCACATTCTGTTTACTCTGTCTGATGTTTTCCTCACATCTCTTTGAGAAGTTAACCCACTCTGATCATTTAGATAGAAGCACAAATGCCACTTTCCTGAAGCCTTCTCTGAACCCTGTCTAGTTTAGAACTAGATCAAGTCCTCTTGTAAAGGGTGTCATAAATATCCAAATATTACTTACTAGAGTATTACACACAATATTGAATAGGGCAGTTATCATAACATGAATATTTGTGAACTGACAACATATAAAGTTAGTTCCCACTCAGACTTTCTGCCTTAACACTAGTGTTTATCCTGTTAGTATCTCGTATCCATTAATCTCTAGTGGATAATTGGATGTTTACAACAATGCAATACAAATGGGTTTCAAAGTAAAATCACACATGTTGCCAGCTATGCAGAATTTCTTGAATTTTGATGACGTGATATTGAACTCCTGGAATCACATGCATTGGCAATGACTGGTAAAGATCTGGCAGAGTTATTCATAATTGAAGAAGACAGAATGGACATTTAATAGACAATAATTTGGAAATTAAAGAATTACAAAGAGGTTTTTGGGAAAATTGATTATTTTTACAAAAATTACTCTTTTATAGTCCTGTAAAAGTTCCAAGTGACAATAAGCATTTTATGTTATACTATCATTTGGTAATGTTATCCTGCCCTCTAATCAACACTTGATTAATATTTTCATTTTAAGAATGATTTTCTTAAATATTCTGAAGTGTTGGATGAGATGAACTTAATTTCTTTTCTTTTTTTTTTTTGAGATGGAGTCTCATTCTGTCGCCCAGGCTAGAGTGCAGTGGTGCAATCTCAGCTCACTGCAACCCCCGCCTCCTGGGTTCAAGCAATTCTCTGCCTCAGCCTCCCAAGTAGCTGGGATTACAGACGCCTGCCACCACATCTGGCTAATTTTTGTATTTTTAGTACATCTAGGCCAGGCTGGTCTTGAACTCCTGACCTCATAATCTGCCCGTCTCAGCCTCCCAAAGTGCTGGGGTTACAGGCGTGAGCCACTGTGCCCATCCACTTAATTTCATTTTTAGCCATCTTTCAAGATAAACCATCCAATTTATTTAATATTGTATAATAAATCCTACAAAAACTTAGTGGCTTAAAACTATGGGAGTCATTTGTTATCTGTCATGGTTTCTGTTAGCCAGGAATTCAGGAGGGACTTGGCTTGGTGGCTCACTTTTAGGATCTCTCAGACAGTTGTAAACAGCAGTCATCTATAAGTGTGACTAGGCTGGAATGGCTTACTCATATGGCTGGCTGTTGTCTTGGGGCCTCGGTTGCTTCCCATGTGGGTCTTTCTGTGGGGCTGCTTGAAGGTCCTCAAGGCATGGTTGCTGGCTCCCCAGCCATCCAAGAGGCCAAGGTAGAAGCTGCAATGCCTTTTATGACCTAGCAGCAGAAGTCACACTGTCACTTTCACCAACTTCAGTTCACACAAGGAGCAACCCTAGTTCACTGTGGGATGAAGCTATGAAGCTATGTGAGGGCAGGAATACCAGGGGTCATGGATCATTGTGGGTAGTCTTGAGGGTTGGCTACCACATACATTATCCTTTCCTTTTCATAATGTGTTAGGAAAATTTTGTTTTGTTTGAAATAGATTCCCTCGAAGAGGTCTTGATTTGATGTCAATTATCATGAGAGAGGTAGGATCTCCTATACCAGTCTTTTGTTTATATTCTTACCACAGTTGTAGTTCACGTATATTGATGGAGGTATTTTGTTGTCTCCCCTTTAGAACAATGTTTTGTGAAGACTGGGTCCAAGGCAGCACCAGATAGCACAGTACTTGGTACATAACGGATGCTCAGTAAAAATGCGTTAAATGAAAGAATAAATGAATCTAGTAGATGCTATTGGTTCTTGATTAGAGAAGCTCCAAACTTAGATAAAGTGGATTTGTTTTTTCTTTCATTTTGTTTATTATCCTGGCTATGCCCTTACATTGCTGTTGTAGTTAACCTGTGTCTTCAGTGTTCTGTATTCATGTTAATGTTTATTTTTAGAAGAACTGTTAGTATGTGTGCTGTTGTGGAAGGGGGAAAAAACAGCCCACATAAGTAAATTTGCACTATTGAATTGTATGGATTTAGCCTCTTGCCAGGGAGAAAATTATTCAGCTGATTTCTGTAATTGATCATTTGCTATTAGAAACTTAAATGTTAGACCTAAAACCGTAAAAACCCTAGAAGAAAACCTAGGTAATACCATTCAGGACATAGGCATGGGCAAGGACTTCATGTCTAAAACACCAAAAGCAACGGCAACAAA
>NW_012106586.1:5679861-5689913 GCF_000951045.1 Mandrillus leucophaeus
TCATAGGTGGGAATTGAGCAGTGAGATCACTTGGACACAGGAAGGGGAACATCACAAACCGGGTCCTATTGTGGGTAAGGGGGAGGGATAGCATTAGGAGATATACCTAATGTAAATGACAAGTTAATGGGTGCAGCACACCAGCATGGCACATGTATACATATGTAACAAACCTGCACGTTGTGCACATGTACCCTAGAACTTAAAGTATAAAAAAAAAAAAAGATTTTTGATGACCATTTTCAACAGCTTGGGGTGAGTAAGGAAGATAAAGTTATATCTTTAAATAAAAAATGATTTCTATTTATTGATGTTAAGAATATATGGGTAAGAATTATTCTTATTAAAAAGACAACAATTACTGAAGTGATCATTTTGTAGATTAGCTATTTGTAATGTTCTAGAATTAGTTTTATTCATGATTTGTTTTGTCTACTAAAACCCGTTTAAAATTTTCTTTTAATTTAAACATTGATGAGACTTGGCTGGGTAGCAGAATGCCAGAAAGGACCACATTCCTGCAGCTGCCTGGACACCATTTTTCTGAAATGCTGCTATTTAAATGACTTAGCTAATAGCTGAAACATTACTCTGACGAGGGTAGTAGCCCCACTAATTTTCTGCCTTGGCCTCTGCTTTTCTTCTTTTCCTCTTCTTGGAAGTTGTTTTCTGAGTGTTAGTCAGTGTACAAGTTCCTTATGGATTCCCAATCAGAGATGAGGGAATACCCTGGTGAGTTGTGGACACAGCATCACGGAGAGCCTAATACTGAATACTGGGCTGGGGTCTGTGTTCTTCCCTAGATTAGAGATTCTGAAGCAAAGAGACAATGTGTGACCTTCAGAGGTTGCTTTCAGATGTTTACACAGCATGTCCAGTTAAGACTGGTTAAAGAATGAGATGTATTGGCACACATAATATGGACGCTGAGAAGTTAGGGTGGAGTTCCCACATGACATCATCTGGTGGGTCCAGATTCACTTCCATGTGACTGTCCTGGCTCTCTTCTCCACATCCCCAAGCCATCCTAAAGATGGCTGCAGCAGTTCCAGAGCTCGCTTCTCAACACACTGTCTAGAAGAAGAGAGAATTGTTTCTTGAAAGCTGCAGAAGATCGAGGAAGATCTTTACCAAATGTGTCCATGAAAGTTACCACCCTCTTTGTGGGTCTTTGGCCTAGGTTGGGCCACATTCCTGAACCCGTGATGGGAATAGAATTACCCTTGGATCAGTCAGACCTACCCATGGAGTGAGGGGAAACATTGGAGGAGAGGTGAATTCCTGAACAGAATCAGGGTTTCATTAGGAAGGAGGGAACACATGCTGGGTAAATGAGCAAACAATGCTCCTTATCCTCTTTGTTATGTCCCCTGTACCTAGAACAATCCCTGGCGCATAATAGGTTGTCAACATTTATTAAATTAATTCACTCTTTTATCTTCTGGTTTGATTTCTCAAGTTCTATGATTGCTTTTGTTTCCTGAGAGATAAACATTTATACGTTGCTTATTGTCTACTTTTAAGAGAACTTTAAAAAATAGTTATTTAAGGCTGGGCGCAGTGGCTCACGCGTGTAATCCCAGCACTTTGGGAGGCCGAGGCGGGCAGATCATGAGGTCAGGAGATCGAGACCACCCTGGCTACAGTGAAACCCCGTCTCTACTAAAAATACAAAGAAAAAAATTAGCCGGGCGTGGTGGTGGGCACCTGTAGTCCCAGCTACTCAGAACTCTGAGGCAGGAGAATGGCGTGAACCCAGGAGGTGGAGCTTGCAGTGAAGTGAGATCGTGCCACTGCACTCTAGCCTGGGCGACAGACCAAGACTAACGTCTCAAAAAAACAAAACAAAACAAAACAAAAAAACAAAACTTATTTAAGTAGCCTGTTGTTATTTCACTATTAATGGAATTATTAAAAATAATTTATAATTAAAACAACTTGGTAGGTATATATTCAGATAGCTTTGCTTGCATATTACAGTTTAAGGGTTTATCCTTAGGAAAACTAAGAAAGGAAATCTGATTCATTATTTATAGCTTGTAAGACAGTAGAAGTATAACCGAGAATGTCATATTATAGTCATGGCATATGGTAGGAGCCATAAAATCTCACATTACTCATCGAAACTTGTTCAGTTAAAAGAAGTGAATTTGGTGTGAGATTACTATAAATCCTGTGACAAATGTAGTGATGATGATGCTTTGTTAAATGAATCCATAAGAAGATACTCAGAAGCTTTCCTGCTGATCCATAGTAATATGGGATATGTATATTTTATCTCTTGATGCCATAATCTGTAATTAAATTCTTCTATTGCTGATGCTATTGTTGGTTTACTTAAAATAAATTTAGCATCTGGATTCCTTAGCGGATTCTCTATGCTGGTGCTTATTGTTCTGCGGGTAGTTCAGACCTCAGAGGTGCTGGCTTGTCTGTTTTATCATATCCGAAAAATGTGTTCTCTTGCATTTGGAAATGAAGCTACTGACCTCCTGAGTACAGGGCATGGGCTGAGGTATTTTCTTTCATTGTGATGCCAAGTTGATCATTTGAGTAGTGGCTGGTGGATTAGGGTGCATGCTTTGTAGCTGTATGTAGCTTTAATTGATATGTATGAAGATCAAACTTTGGTGACATTTAGTCTAATTTGGTGATGTTTAGTCTAATGGCCCCAAATACTTTCAAACATTGAACTTTGTGGCTTAAAAAAGAGTATATATATGTGTGTGTGTATATATGTGTGTATATGTATATGTACATATATGTACACAAACACTTTTTTTGTTTTATTTTCTTCAACTCTAAGTCCTGGGGTACATGCACAGTGTGTGCAGGTGTGTTACATAGGTAAACATGTGCCATGGTGGTTTGCTGCACAGATCAACCCATCACCTAGGTATTAACCCCAGCATGCATTAACTATTCTTCCTGAGGCTCGCCCTCCCACCACTGTACTTACAGGCCCTAGTGTGTGATGTTCTCCTCCCTGTGTCCATGTGTTCTCATTGTTCAGCTCTCACTTATAAGTGAGAACATGTGGTGTTTGGTTTTCTGTTCCTGCATTAGTTTGCTGATAACAGCTTCCAGCTCTCTCCATGTCCCTGCAAAAGACATGATTTCATTCCTTTTTATGGCTGCATAGTATTCCATGGTGTATATGTACCACATTTTCTTTATTCAGTCTATCATTGATGGGCATTTGGGTTGATTCCAGGTCTTTGCTATTGTGAATAATGCTGCAGTAAACATACATGCGAACGTATCTTTATAATAGAATGATTGCTATTCCTTTGGGCATATACCCAGCGATGAGATTGCTGAGTCAAATGGTATTTCTGGTTCTAGATCTTTGAGGAATCGCCACACTGTCTTCTGCAATGGTTGAACGACTTGCGCTCTCACTAACAGTGTAAAAGCATTTCTTTTTATCTGCAACCTCGCCAGCATCTGTTGTTTCTTGACTTTTTAATAATTGCCATTCTGACTGGCATGAGATGGTATCTCATTGTGGTTTTGATTGCATTTCTGGAGTGATCAATGATGTTGAGCTTTTTTGTCATATGTTTGTCGGCTGCATGAATGTCTTCTTTTGAGAAGTGTCTGTCTGTGTCCTTTGCTCACTTTTAATGGAGTTTTTTTCTTTTAAATTTGTTTAAAAGAAAACACATTTTTGCAATCTGTCCATCTGACAGAGGTCTAATAAACAGAGTCTGCAAGGACTCTGGATATTAGCCCTCCAGATGGACAGATTGCAAAAATTTTCTTCCATTCTGTAGGTTGTCTGTTCACTCTGTTGATTTTCAGAAAAGAATATATTTTCCTTAAGTGCCTGCTGGTGGATAGGAAAACTCAAGTGGGAATGACATTTTCCTCAATCATTTATGAAACCAATGGGAAGCAATTTAATTACTACCCTCTTTTTAATTTTTTTCTTACATTCATGTTCCTTTGTGTTGTTAATCCCAACAAGCATGTTCACATTTTAGAATCTGAATGTAAGGTCATAGTATAGGTGGTAGGGCAGGGCCTGGGAGGGCTCCATTTTACTTTTTAGAAGGTGTATTTCATGGTCGCTGAGACTTCTGACCCGTTATTTCGTGAGCTCGTTATGTGAACTGCTGATGTTGAAATCTTGACCTGGGGCCTCTCCTTGTTTGAAAACATTCTTGAAACATCATTGCTGTAAATTTGAGAGAGTGAATTTCTCCTGAATAGGATATTTTGCTCTATCTGCTTTAAGAGTTTTAAATGATTTTCATCCAATAATAAAGCTCCTTTATGATCTAGCAGAGGTTGTAAATTGATGGGAGGGAAAACTCTCTAAAGTGAGGTCAAAGAATTTCCTTTTAGGGTTGAGTGTCCAGCTGATACTGATATTAGAGATGTATGTAAGTGTGATTGGCACAGTTACATGGCTTTCAGGGTCAATATTCAACAACCCAGGTAGAGGTGGTTGAATTGATCCAGGTCAGGGAGATAAGGAAGCAAGAAGTTGAGGGTGTTTGTGCTAATAATATCTGAAGTTGTGAGGTTGAGGCAAAGAAATAAAGCTCGAAAGGACCTAATATATTGAAAGAAGACAAGAGATTCAGCTACTGAAAGACTCCATTCACCATTTCATTACATATCTTGCCAATTTTTGTCGATACTTCATTTCACCAACATGTGGTCTCACTGTTCTGTTCAACGCATTTCGGTTAATAATGTGATTTAAGGAGGAAATCTGTATTCATTGTGCTCAACTCACACCAACTCTCTGAAAATCATGACAAAAGCATTTACTGTTGAAGTTGAAATCTCATTTCCTTCCTGTCTACTGGTTATTGTTTCCTATTTGCATATCACTCCAGGATAATGAGGAAAAAAATAAAATACATTTTATTAAGATCAGAATAAATCAAGCAAGGTTGATTCCTGAATATTTATGACACACAGCAGCAAATGAATAAAGCAAAGCATGAATCAAGTTTGTTGTTCTATCTTGGATTTTGTGAATTGGAAAAGGAAAGTCCAGGACTCATGGTAAACACTGGTGTATTCATGCTAACAACTTAGATGGTAACACAGTGCTTATCCGTCAAAAAGCAAAGGTTATAATAAAAGGAAAATTAAACATTGAAGATCTATGTACTTGTAATAAGAAAAAATAAGTCATAATGTAACATATGCATACTTTGGAAAATTTGGGAAACTGTTAAAAGGAAAACGTAGTCATCACTAGTCACACTACTCAGCTGTAACCACAGATAATATTTTGAGTGTACCAGATTTTGTTTTTCCATGTACAGATTATTTTCCTTTTATTAAGTGTTAGGGATTATTTTTAGTAGGTTTCAGCCATTCCTGTTACTTGAAAAGATGAGGCAGATACGATTTTACCCATGGTTAACAGTACAGCGTGATCTCTTTTTGAGAGAAATCTTATAAAAGGTGGAGTTCTAGAATAGATTATAGTTAATCATTTGTTTTTGTGAGTATTTTTGATAGAACTATGCATGTAAATATGCGGTGCTTACGGAAACACAGAGGACCTAGAATCACCGAGATACTTTTGTTTTTATTTCTTTATTTTTCGTTTTTAGACTTAGGGAGTTTGTTACCTGGATATACTGTGTAGTGGTGAGGTTTGGACTTCTAGTGTACCGAGCACCCACATAGTGAGCATTGTACCCAGTAGATAATTTTTTAAGCCCTCACCACCACTCCCCAACTTGGAGACCCCAGTATCTATCGTTGCCGTTTTTAGATCCGCGTGTACCTATTATTTAGTTCCCACTTGTCAGTGAGAACATGTGGTATTTGACTTTCTGTTTCCGAGTTATTTCACTTAGGATAATGGCCTCCAGTTGTATTCATATTGCTGCAAAGGACATTAGTCCATTCTTTTTTGATGGCTGCATAGTATTCCGTAATGTATGTACCGCATCTTTGTTTTCTATCCAGTCGTTCATTGATGTACATTTAGGTTGATTCCATGATTTTGCTGTTGTGAATAGTTCTGCGATAAACTATGAATGCAGGTATCTTTTTGATAAAATGATTTCTTTTCCTTTGGGCAGATGCCCAGTAGTGGGATTCCTGGATCATATGGCAGTTCTATTTTTAGCTGTTTGAGAAATGTCTATACTGTTTTCCAAAGAGGTTGTGCTAATTTACATTCCTTCCAACAGTGTATGAGCATTCCCTTTTCTCTGCGTGCTTCAACATCTGCTGGTTTTTGACTTTTTAATAGCCATTCTGACTAACAAATATATCTCATTGTGGTTTTAATTTGCATCTCTCTGGTGATTAGTAATGTTGAGCAGTTTTTCATATGTTTGATTACCACTTGTGTATCTTTTAAGAAATGGCCAAGACAGTTTTGAGAAAAGATGATAGTTTTGAGGACTTATATTATTGAATTTGGCCATAGCCAAAGATCAATGGAGCACAATAAAAAGTCTAGAAATGAGCCTACATATTTATGGCCAATTGGTTTTTGACAAAGGTACAAAGATACTGCAATGGAGAAAGCATAATTTTTTCAACAAATGGTGCTGGAACAACTGGATATCCATGTGCAAAACACAGACTCTTAGATCCTTCCCTCACACCATGTGCACAAAAATTATTTCAATTTTTTTTTCTCTTTTTTTTGAGATGGAGTCTTGCTCTGTCTCCCAGGCTAGAGGGCAGCGGCATGATCACAGCTCAATGCAACCTCCGCCCCCTCAGGTTCAAGCAATTCTTGTGCCTCAGTCTCCAGAATAGCTGGGATTACAGATGCATGTTACCCACCTGGCTAATTTTTATATTTTTAGTAGAGGCAGGGTTTTACCATGTTGGCCAGACTGGTCTCAAACTCCGGACTTCAAGTGATCTGCCTGTCTTGGCTTCCCGAAGTGCTGCGATTAAAGGTGTGAGTCACCACACCCGGCCAAAAATTATTTCAAAATTGATCATGGACCTAAATGTAAGATAATATCTTAAATATAGAATCAAAAGCATGGCCCATAAAAGAAAACATTAATAAAATAGACTTTCGGAACTGGGTGCAATGGCTCACACCTGTAATCCCAGCAACTCAGGAGGCTGAGGTGGGAGGATTGCTTGAGTACAGGAGTTTGAGAACAGCCTGGGTAACATAGTGAGACTCTGTCTCTACAAACAAAACAAAACATTACCTGGGTGTGGTGACACATTCCTGTGGTCCCAGCTACTCAGGAGGCTGAGGCAGGAAGCTCACTTGAGCCCAGGAGTTTAAGGCTGCAGTGAGCCATGCTTGTGCTATTACACACGAGCCTGGGTGACAGGGCGAGATCCGGTCTCTAAAAAATTGTTTAAAAATAGACTTAATCAAAACTAAAAACTGCTTTTCAAAAGACATCATAAAAAAATGAGAAGGCAAGCCACAGTTAGAAACTTCTGCTCTGAAAAGCAAAAAGAGGATGAAAAGATGAGCTACAGACTGGAAGAAAATGTTTATAATCCACATATCCAAAAATAGACAGTATCTAGAATATATAAAGAACTCTCAAAACTCAGTAATAAAACAATCCAATTTGAAAATGGGCAAAGACATGAGCAGACTTTACAGACATTTCAGCGAATAGGATATACAGATGGCAAATAAGACACGAAAAGATGTTCATATCCTTACCCGTTAGGGAAATGCACATTAAAACCACAGTGAAATACCACTGCACACCTATCAGAATGGCTAAAATAAAAATAGCGAGAATACCACATACTGCTGAGAAATCAGAAATCCTGGATCACTGATATATTTCTGGAGTAATGTAAAATAGTACAGCCACTTTGGAATCCAGTTTGGCACTTCCCTGTAAAACTAAAAATGTACTGACTACACAACTCAGCAATTGCACTATTGGGTATTTATTCCAGAGAAATGAAAACTTATTTTCACACGTGAACCTGCACGAAAGTGTTCATAGTAGCTTTATGCAGAATAGAAAAATAATGGAAGCCACCAAAATATCCTTTAATGAGTGGATTAACAACTGTGATACATCCATACCATGGAATACTATGTAACTATGAAAAGGAATGAGCTGTTGATACATGCAGCAACTTGGATGGATCTCCAGGGAATTATGTGGATTGAAAAAAAGCCAATATAAAAAGGTTAAATACTATATGATTCTATTAACGTAACATTTTGGAAGTAACAAAATTATAGAGATGGAGAACAGATAGTGGTTGCCAGGGTATGGAATGGGGGAGGGTCTGGCTATAAAAGGGTAGCAGGAGGAGGCAGGGTATTTGTGGTGATGGAGCAGTTCAGCATCCTGATTGTGGCCATGATTACATGATTCTAAACATGTTATCAGATTGCGCTGAAGAAATGCTTAATATCACTAATCATTAGGAAAATGCAAATCAAAATTGTAGTCAGATACTTCTTCACACCCATTGTAATGGCAATTATTTAAAAAGTTAGGGAAATTACAAGTGTTGGTGAGGATGTGGGCAAGTTGGAACTCTTGTGCATTGCTGGTGGGAATGTGAAATGGTGTAACTGCTATGGAAAATAGTATGATGTTTCCTCAAAAATTAGAAATAGCTGTTATATGATTTAGCAATTCCACTTCTGGATATATACCCCACTTCTGGATATATAATCTGAATGGAAAGCAGGGATTCAAATAGATATTTGTACACTCATATTCATAGCAGCATTATTCACTGTAGGCAAAGGTGAAAACAACCCAAATGTCCATTGATGGATGGATGAACAAAATGTGGTATATATATATGATGGAATATTATTTAGCCTTAAAAAGGAAGGAAATTCTGACCCATGCTGAGGTATGAATGAACCTTGAGGACATGATGCAAAGTGAAATTAACCAGTCACAGATGCACAACTGTTGTATGATTCTGCTTACATGAAGTACCTACATTAGGCAAATTCATAAAGACAGAAAGTAGAATGGTGATTGCTAGGGGCTGGGAGGAGAGAGGAATGGGTGTAGACTTTGGCAAGATGAACAGAATTCTGAGGATGGATGGTGGTGATGTCTGTACAACAGTGTAAATGTACTTAATGCCACTGAACTGTACATTTAAAATAGTTTAACAGCTTAATTTTAGGAGTATTTTACCACAATGAAAAAATGGCATAGCTCTACACAGACGAGCACACACACGGCACACACGCATACACACTTGGGAGCGGGGAACGGGAATGAGTGCGTTTGAAGCTAGTGAAAACTGAATAAAGTTTGTAAATGTACCAGTGCAGTTTTCTGGTTTGATATTTTACTCTAGTTAAGCAGGGTGTTCTCACTGGGAGAAGCTGGGCAAAATGTACACAGGACCTTGCTGCATTTTTGGTTACTTCCTGTGAATGAAGTAACGTGTTTTATTTCAAAATAAGACATTTTTTAAATTTTTTGAGACAAGCCAAAAATTTTCCTGGCATACAGGAAATAGAGAAAACTAACTGCATTTATTGGGAAAGTTTACCAATTGTTGGAAGAGTTTATCATTTTGTCAGTCTTCGTGTGTGTGTGTGTGTGCGCGTGTGTGTGTGTAAAAATTGCACCTTTTAAGTGTTTTTTAAGGTAAGGGTCCACTTTTTGAAATTTATCATCATTCATTTTGACTTCTGGTCATTAATCCCCTCGAGTAAATAAATACATTTCCAAATGGTAGCTTTATCTTAACAGGTTTGGTTTGGGTGTTCTAGGAAAAGCATCACTCATATTTTGCTTTTTTTCTTGCTCTGCGGTGATTCGATTTTGTTTTATACATCATCTGATAAACGTTAGTGAGAAAGTTTGGCGAGAATACAGACATATGTGTTCAACTAGATTGAAAAATGTTCCTGGCCGGGCGCGGTGGCTCAAGCCTGTAATCCCAGCACTTCAGGAGGCCGAGACGGGCAGATCACGAGGTCAGGAGATCGAGACCATCCTGGCTAACCCGGTGAAATCCTGTCTCTACTAAAAAATACAAAAAATTAGCTGGGCGAGGTGGTGGGCGTCTGTAGTCCCAGCTACTCGGGAGGCTGAGGCAGGAGAATGGCGTAAACCCGAAAGGCGGAGCTT
>NW_012106586.1:5690493-5707766 GCF_000951045.1 Mandrillus leucophaeus
TTTCCGAAAGCAAATAGCTGTTGATTTGATACATAGCCAACAAGTATTTATTGAGTTTTTAATGATCCCAGGCAATGTTTTAGGGACTGAGGATATAGTAGTGGACAAAACAGATCAAAATCAAGGAAAACAAGTAAAATATATGTAAGATAGTGATAAGGACTATGGGAACACCTTTAGAAGGGAAGGCTGTAGGATGGAGTGCAGTGGGTTGATATTTTGATAAGTCATCAGGGAGAGCCTCACCGGGTGGGTGGCACTGGGCCACCTGGAGGCAGTCAGGAAGTGAGGCTTGTGGAGCAGTTGGGGAAGGACATTCCCAACAGAGGGAATAGTGAGTCTCCAAGCCCCAGACGGGAGTGTGCTTGGTGTGGCATGGAACAGAGAGGCCAGTGTGTCTGGGCAAAGTTGCTGGTGGGGAGAGGAGTGGTCAGGAGTGAGGTCAGAGGGAGGTAGGGGCCATACCAGGAACGGCCTTGTAGGCCATTGTTAGGACTTTTGCTTTTCCTTTGTGAGATGGGAAGTGGCTGGAGGGTTTTGAGCAGGAGTGCTGTCATCTGACTTAATTTTGAAAGGATCACCCAAGGGCTTTGCTGAGAGGAGATGGAAGCAGGGGGCCAGCAGGGGAGCAGGGAGGCAGGTTCAAAGCCATCGCAGTAATGCAGGCAGGAGATGATAGAGACCTGGGTCCAGGGTTAGTGGTGGAGGTGGGGAGAAGTGGTCGAAATCTGATTTTACTTTTCAGGCTGAGCCCACAGGACGTGCTGATGGATTAACTATGAGGTATGAGAGGAAGAGAGGCATTGAGAAGGACTGCAAGTTCTTTGGTCTAAGTAAGGAAAGAGGTGAAGTTGTGAATGCAGTGTGCTGAGATGGGGAAGAGTGTGGCAGGGCAGATCAGGGGCTCAGTTATGGATTAAGTAGGAGAGTGCTAAGGGGAAATGTGTGTTGCCTGTGTGCAAATCATCATGGTAGCACTTTTGAGCAGACAGAAGTGTGAAATGCTGTCCAGAAACTCACTGATAAATAAGGGGAGATAAAGTACGCACAGCCTTACAAAGTACACGAAGTGTATGAATGATAAACCATTCATTCTTACCATTGAGACCAAAGTTGCTTCAGCACTTCAGATGCAGAATGATGGCCACAGGCACAGCAGTTTAGGATTAGGTGGACGGTGATGAGCAGCTGGTGCTTTTCCTTGGCTTTGAAGCACTTGTAGGGCTTGGCAGGTTGGAGAACTGGGAGGCCATTGTCTATGGAGTAGTGCAAGGTGCAGAGTGTGTTCAGCAACGGGGGATAAATTGTGTTGACCAATATGAGGTTCAAGTTGGAGATCAGTGGAGGTAGAGGTTGGAAGTACATCCTGCTTGAGGAAGGCTCTGGGTGATGGCTAAGGAAGTTGGCCTTCATTTTGTGGATAATTGGCCGTGATTGAAAGGGGTTGATTCAGGTAGTAGACCTGATTGAACTACTGCCTTGGGAAGTTTGATCATTCCCTCAGGTTTCTTAGAAGTAGGCCTCTTTGGTGTGTAATCATGCTTATTCTCTGGGCAGCTTTGACATAGCTGACTACCGTCTTCCAGATACACTCGCCTCTTTCGGCTCCCTGGACGCCGCTCTTTTCTGACGCACCTCCCATCTCTCTGACCGCAGCTGCCCCATCATTGACTCAGGAAATACTTATTGAGAGTCTGCTCTGTGGCAGCCCTCGTGCTGGACACACGGGGTGAGGCAGGCAGGGTCTAGTGGGGAGCAGATATTTCATAAATGGTCACACACACCGCTGCATGGTTTCAGGTTTCCTAAGCCCTGGGAGGGGAAACTACAGAGCACTTATTCAACTTCAAAGCTGAGGAAGAGGTTTTTAAACTGAGGTCTGGACTTCAGTGGGCCAAAGGTAGTGGGGAGGAGCATTCTGGACCTTGCAGGCATGTGCCAGGGTGGGATGAGCTTCATGACCTCGGGCAAGAGCAAAGGTCCATGTGGCTGCAGGTGTGAGGAGTGTCCCCTGAGGTCTGCTGTAGGACCTTTCTTCTCCCATGCCACTCCCTGGGGCTATCATCTCTTCTCTTGATCTCAGCTATCCTCTGGGCAGTTAGTTTCTCTTCTTACCTCCCTGTTGACATCTAGACTGCCTCACTGTTATCTCTACCGGGGAGTCCCAAAGACATGGTTAACTTCCTGTGTCCTAAACTCTAAACTCCAAGAAGTATCTTTCCACTTTGCCATTTCTACTTTCCTTCAAGCTTTTCTCCTTGTCCCGGACACCTTTTCTACCTGCTGGTGCCCGTCCAGTCGCATAGCTCTAGTGCCACTCTTCTGTGAGACCTTTCCTGCCTGTTTATTCCTACCTGTCTCCCTGGCAGAACAGTTTAATCCTGGGACCCTATAAAATGCTGTTCTTTCCTCTCTGTCTATTATTTGTTTGAACTGTTGACTATTGTATATTTGTTTGAATTCTTAATGGATTGAATCCTTCTGAACCTTATGTTGCTGGGGCCTTGCATGATATTTGGGTCTCAGAGTTCTACTAAATAGCATTTTATGAACACAATAAAAATAGCTATTGAGACACTGGTAAAAATGTTTTAAATAGGACAGTGAAAGTAGAGAGAACAGAAAGAGTCATGCCTAATACACAATGTGAATATATCAGACGGAGAAGACCCATCTATCTGGTTTTCCTCTTGGCATCTTTATTTGTTTGTTTGTTTGTTTTGAGACGGAGTTTCGCTCTTGTTGCCCAGGCTGGAGGGCAATGGCATGGTCTCGGCTCACCGCAAACCCTGCCTCCCGGTTTCAAGCGATTCTTTGGCCTCACCCTCCTGAGTGGCTGGGATTACAGGCATGGGCTGCCATACCCAGCTAATTTTTGTATTTTTAGTAGAGATGGGGTTTCTCCATGTTGGTCAGGCTGATCTTGAACCCCTGAACTCAGGTGATCCACCCACCTCAGCCTCCCAAAGTACTGGGATTACAGGCGTGAGACACCGCGCTTGGCTCCTCTTGGCATCTTAATCAAGGGATGCTGTTGATTATTATTCTGCCTGCAGACCCCATATTGATCTTGTAAAATCTGAAAAACGAGATATTTCAAGAGAGAGAATTGATCCCTTGAGATATTGCCAGCAACCTTTGGGTTGCATCCTTTTGCATTTAGAATTGCATTGTCAATGTCCAGGGCAAAGGGTAAGGGACAACCCAAATCATGTGGAAAGATTAAAGGATAAGAAATAAAATTGTATGCTAGCTTGAACCATCCCCTCCACCCACTCCCAGGAAAACTGTAATTGATAGTGAAGTTCCGACAACCAAGTATCTACTTGGAAGTAATTAGCATTTACTGAGGGTGCTTCATAGAATCCATTTGTTTTAATTTCTTTTTAATTCCTTGTGGTGATGGTGGTGACAGGCTCATTGTTCATTTGTTCTCAGCTGTTCCCTGGAGGTGTAGCTCTTCACCTGCTCCTGGTTCTGTGTGGCAGGCTTCAGAAAAAAAAGAAAGGATCTCATGTTGGTTCCATTGAAGGGGAAAAAAAGTCGGAGGCATTTAGGGTTCACTTACTCGCAAAGATGATTGAATGAAGAAAAGCATTGCCTACCTCATAGTAATTAAACTCATTTCCACAGTAGCATTTTCTCTTCTGTGCTCGTGTCATGCTTGCAGGTACATGTTCATTATTTCAGACTTTCTAATTGTAGCAGTCATCACAGATTTTGGTGAGCTACCTTGTTATCAGGTAATAACTCTCTGTTGTTGGGCTTGCATCTGAAGTTGTGATGAAGGGGAAGTGTGCACTGAGCGTGGGTGTGTCCTTTTTTCAAGGATTCCACGTGTTCCCTTGGTTTCTGTATCTCTTGCAAACACTTATAGAGTGGTGCCTTATGATGCATGCTGAAATTTGCATTTCGAAAGAAAAGATGAGGGATTTTTTTTTCCTCTTAGATAGAGGGTAGCCATGCCTGGGGAAACATGGACAACACACTAAACTCTGAGATGTTCTAATTTTGTGATTCTACGTGATTCCGTAATAAACAATCAGTAGCAATAAGGGTAAGAGCCCCTAAGAGTAGCAATTAGAGACCCAGGCATGACCCCCAGAAGCTCCCACTTAGTGTATGTGTGTGTTTTCTGCTCTTAAGTGGAGTTTGGGCATGAGAGGGCAGATCTATTCCACTATAGTGCAGGTGTGTGAGGCTGAGGTGAGGGATGCAGGAAGTGGGGTACCCCAGTGATACTCAGTTAAGGTCTTGGCTGCGTTTGTCCACACCTGCATTCCAGTGTTTGTTTTGGAGGGCATAGCAAGAAAGTTTCTATGCAACATAGCAACTTTTTATGAGACTGTAAAGCACAGTGTTGTCCCTGGAACATCCTTATTTTGGCAGTGTAACTTCACTTCTGATGATTGGTACTCCGTGATCACAGAATGGCATAAATTATAAGAGCTCTCAGTAGTTACATCATAATTCTATGAGATGGCTCAGAAGGGACCTTATTGAAACATCTAGACAAGTATGTTTCAAACACCAGTGATTTGAGTGCTGTAGCCATGCTTTTTGCTATATACAAGAACTACCATTATTAGTTATATCTCTCTGGATTCTATCCTGTGCTTAGCCTCATCCAAAGCATACTGTTTGGATTTCATAATGTTGCAGCTAGGACTCTGGAGCCAGACTACCTGGGTTCACATCCTGGCTCTACATCTTCCTGGTGTGGTGACTGGGAGCAAGTCACTACATTTCTTTGTGTCTCTGTTTCCCTGGGTGCAAAATGGAGACAATAATAATCTCTGTCTCATAGCGTTTTTGTGAGAATTAAATGAAAAAAAAGTAAAATATTTACAATAGTGCCTAGCACATAGTAAGTGCTCACAGAATGCTAGCTATTCTTATTAGTTATATATTTTTATATAGAGAAATATGCATAAAACTAACCATTGAAATAAAAAGTTACTTTTATGCTACTTGCAATTAGATTTTATTAGTGGGCTATTTTTATGCTACCTAAAATTAGATTACATGTGATTAATGGAGTATGTCTTTTTCTGTGAGAAGCATTGATCCTGTCATCTAGTCTCATGGCTTTTTGGTGTTTAATTGTTTCCTACATTGCCCTAGACTGAAGCCTGCAGGCATTCCGCTTCATTTGAGCCAGCTGTGTCTGTTAGAACAGCTTTTCACGGGGCGAGTTCCGTGGCTTCCTTCCATCCGTTGCGTTTTACCCTTTGACATCAGAGGGACCAGCTCTAATCTCTCTTCTCCATTACAGCCCTTTGCATAATTGAAGAAAGCTGTCCTGTGTCCCAGCGTCTCCTCTTCGTCAGCCCTACAAAGTGTCAGCTTCCCCTCTGGACGAGTCCCTGCCTGCCTTGCTTGTCCAAAGTCAGCCCTTTGCAGGGGAATGAAGCTATGGGAGAGGAGATCTGTCTGAGGACGTGTGGGATACATTTTGCTTGTACTAATTAGTGCTCATAAATGCTATGAGCACCTGGAAGCAGCCAATGTCTTCTCAGATGCTAAAGTTGCAGGTGGAAAGTAGATCCAGCCAGTATCCCTGTAAAGAGCCAGAAACGGTAATTTAAAGAATGCTTGGAAAACTGGTGCTTGTTGGTCGCCTCTTGAAAGGGAACTCAGTTGCAGGTGAACCTACTTTTCATCATCTACTCTTTTATCTTTCACATTTTACACTATACAGTGTATTGCCTATTCAAAAATTCACACACACACATTAAAAAAAAGGCAGAATCGTAGGCTGTTGAACTGAAAGGCATTAAAAAATAGTATGAGGGAGGAGCTTTGTGAATGTTAAGTTCCTGACTAAGGGAACAATAAGATACTAGGGGCAGTGTGCTGAAAGGAGAAGATGACATAAATAAGAACAACAACAGGCTGGGCGCGGTGGCTCATGCCTGTAATCCCAGCACTTTGGGAGGCCGAGGCGGGCAGATCACGAGGTCGGGAGATGGAGACCATCCTGACCAACATGGTGAAACCCCGTCTGTACTAAAAATACAAAAATTAGCTGGTCGTGGTGGTGCGTGCCTGTTATCCCAGCTACTCAGGAGGCTGAGGCAGGAGAATCTCTTGGATCAGGGAGTCGGAGGTTGTAGTGGACATTGCGCCACTGCACTCCAGCCTGGTGACAGAGCGAGACCCTGTCTCAAAAAAAACAAAACAAAACAAAACAACAAAAAAAAACCAAAAAACAAACAAAAAAAAACAGATGACAAAACCTTATCTGCAGGCTTTTCCCTCCCTTGATATACTCCGTTTGGTCCAGCTAATTCCTACTTCTCCCCTAAGGTCCAGCTCAGCTGCTGTTTTCCCCTGGGAAGCTCTCCTGAACCCTCTGACCCCTTCACCAGCCTGGCTCCAGGGCTTCCTTTTCTGTTTTCTCAGCATCTCGTGCAGCCTTCTAGGCTTGGAAGAGTCTACTTAATACAGATATTGTTATCCATTTACTTCTCAGCCTTTTCCACTCCATATTCCTGGACCCCTTGAGGGATGGACTGTCTCCTTAGTATTTATATACCCTGTGTTGTGTCAGTGAGATGCCTGGCATAGTGAATGCGTGGGATGCATCTATACTGAATGAGCACACGTGTGCAGGTGGCCCTTGGGGCTATGGGTGAGGTATACGAAGGCTTCCTGGGGGGCAGCTGATGCTGGGGCCATCCTGAGGTCTCTTGGTAAGCATTTGCCAGGCTGGGAAGATAGAGACAACTCTCTGGGCAAGGCGAACAGCAAGTTCAAAGGCACAGAGGCAAGACTGAGGCTATCCTTTTATCCCATTCTAAAAAAAAATGCTTTAACCCAAAACACACCTCACATTTTATAGCAAGACATACCTAATATTTACCCACATTGTTACAAAAATTGTGCTATTCTGCTTTTTGATTTTTACTTCAGATTGAAGATGACTGTGGGTTCATTGAGTGCATTTTGAATCACCTGATGGGGTAGGATGAGAGGTTATCTGTATTGGGCATTTTTTCCTTCTTGACCCTTCTCTCCTTCTCATTCTTCTTTTTCCCTTATCTCCTGATTTCTGTAAGAATCTACTATGTAAAACACATTGCCCAGCATGTGGGGGACCTTGGTGAGAAGCTTATGGCCTTGCAATGAACCTCAGGTACGAGACTCTAAAACAAGGCAGAAAGTGATGCAAGCCACAGGAGAAAACCTGTTGGTGTCTACGAGAGTTCACAGGAAGGAGGACTTCTTTCTGTCTAGAGAAGACCAAAGAAGGCTTCATGGTGGGAATGATTTTTTTTTTTTTAGCATGTGGAATTTAGGTGTGAGGAGTCTTGGGGTGGTCGGCATTCGTCAGGGAGAAAACAGCAGAAGCAAATGTCTGCAGACAGGATGGCCTTCCACATGGCTGGAGAGGAAGAACAGCAAGAAATAACCTTGGAGGGTTCATTTTCAGGTATATATGGAGGTTCTTACTGCAAGGTGAGAAGTTTGGATTTTCTTCGTTAATCGGGAGCTGGTGAGATTTTTGAACATGCAGTTGATGTATCAGAGCTGTAGTCAGAGTCAGGTGTCCTAGCCAGAAAGAAAAACCAGGTTGAAAAACTATTAAGCCAGCTGGGAAGAGGTTTTCATATAGGGAAAGAGAACCAACAAAATCAGGAAGGAAAGCAGTTCTGGCACATGGTGCTTTGAGATCATTAAGGATTCGTTCTGTCTCCAGTTTAATACAGAAAGTGGCACAGGGCAAACATAGACTGGAAGTGGGCAAGGAAACAGTAAGAATAATAGGATCTTTTCCTAAGTGCCGAAGGTAAAACCATTGGTCAACTGATGTGATTTGTTGTTAGAAGAATCTTGGAACTGCCAGGTATGGGCTATATTATTGGTTCATTGTGTACGTTTCTATTGGGATTGGAATGTCCCAATTGGGAATGTCCAATCCCAGTGAGAACATGTGAGAACATGTGGTGTTTGGTTTTTTTGTCCTTGTGATAGTTTGCTGAGAATGATGGTTTCCAACTTCATCTGTGTCACCACAAAGGACATGAACTCATCATTTTTTATGGCTGCATAGTACCCCATGGTGTATATGTGCCACATTTTCTTCAGTCTGTCATTGATGGACATTTAGGTTGGTCCCAAGTCTTTGCTATTGTGAATAGTGCCACAAGAAACATACGTGTGCATGTGTCTTTATAGCAGCATGATTTATAATCCTTTGGGTATATACCCAGTAATGGGATGGTTGGGTCAAATGGTATTTCTAGTTCTAGATCCTTGAGGAATCGCCACACTGTCTTCCACAATGGTTAGACTAGTTTACAGTCCCACCAACAGTGTAAAAGTGTTCCTGTTTCTCCACATCCTTTCTAGCACCTAGAAGAAAACCTAGGTAATACCATTCAGGACATAGGCATGGGCAAGGACTTCATGTCTAAAACACCAAAAGCAATGGCAACAAAAGCCAAAACTGACAAATGGGATTTAATTAAACTAAAGAGCTTCTGCACAGCAAAAGAAACTACCATCAGAGTGAACAGGCAACCTACAGAATGGGAGAAAATTTTTGCAATCTACTCATCTGACAAAGGACTAATATCCAGAATCTACAAAGAACTCAAACAAATTTACAAGAAAAAACCAACCCCATCAAAAAGTGGGCAAAGGATATGAATAGTCATTTCTCAAGACATTTATGCAGCCAACAGACACATGAAAAAATGCTCATCATCACTGGCCATCAGAGAAATGCAAATGAAAACCACAATGAGATACCATCCTTCCAAGTGGTTTTTAAAACTACAGCTGACTAAATGTGAAGACAGGTTAAACAGACATTCCATATGAATAGAACATGATTATAATTATTCTTATCCTTGAGTTGTGAGGCTTAGTTTCTGTCATGTGCAGATTTGCAAATTTTTATGACTCAAAGAAATATGTTGTAAAGCTAGGCACCAGATCGACATTGTTTTGGTTTTGCTAAAGATTTGAGATTTTGCATGTACAGCAAGTAAGTCACACTTTGTTTTATAGTGACGCACAAAAGGCACATAGAGTGAGTTTGTTGTTGAGAACTTACAGAGTTGTATCATTTAGCTCTTCAGGGTCGGCCAGGCTGTTCCTCACTGTTTAACTTCCCTCTTCATCTCTTTTTCTGCTATGGACTGAATTGTGTACCCACTCCACCGTTGCCCCACAATTCGTATGTTGAAGTTCCAGCTCTTAACATGATGGCATTGGAGATGAGGCCTTTGGGAAGTAATTAGGTTTAGATGAGGTCACATGAGGGTGGGGTCCCTGGGATGGGATTAATGTCCTTATGAGAAGAAGGAGAGGGAGAGGGAGCGGGGGGAGAGAGAGAGAGAGAGAGAGAGAATGAGAGAGAGAACAGAGCTTACTGTCTCTGCTGTGTGGGGACACAGCAAGAGGGTGGCCATCTGCAAGCCAGGAAGAGGATACCCTCACCAAAACCAAAATGTACTGGCACCTTGATCTTGGACTTCAGCCTCAAGAACTGAGAAAATAAATTTCTTTTGTTTGAGCCAGCCAGTCTGGCCAATCTATGGTGTTTTGCTGTGGCAGCTCAAGCTGACTAATATGGTGCTACCATGTGCAAATCCTGGGACAACCAAGGATTCAAGGTTATGTGTTTATTACATTCCTTAGACTGTATTGTGGAATCCATTTTGACATATAAATGTCTGATAGAGACAGGCCAAGGTGAAAAACTGGGGTGGGTTTGTGCGACAAATTTTAGTAAAGGGTAGGACATACTTTGCTTAAGAATCAGTAAAATCTTTGCAGCCAGGGACACTGTAGGCTCTAAGTATGGACTCTTGGAGCCTTTTGTGTATTTTACTAGCTTCATGTAGAAATATAGAAGTTCTTGGATGTATACTCAGATTAATGAATTGACTAATTTATGATTAATATCAATTTTGGGGACCACAGTAGCAATAAAAGAAGTACCTAAGATGAAACAGTTTAAAACAGAAAAATGATTAAAGAGTGTATTTCAAATATCTCGAAATCCATCTGTCAATTTTAGCCCTCCTAAAAATCATTTGTTCACAGTGGCTGAAGGCCAGCCTCATATATGCCAAGTTATATTTAGAAAAACAAAGGGGGAAGGGGATGCTCATATCTATTTGTGGAAGTAGTCCCAGCTATGTTTTTATACCTCCCAGATCCGAAATGCAGTGGGACTCCCTTAGAATGCAGTTTCATGGGCCTCTGAGGCAGCATCTCTCTTGGAAGAGAGCATGTCCTCTAAGCCTTTTATTGTGCTAGGCTGATACAGTGACAATAGTTCATGGGTTTTACTTGACTTGTTTTTCATGCTAATTTGTGTAAGAATGAACTGTGCTTGTGATGGACTTTTAGGATATAGAAAGCTATTTTGAGGAATTCTGTAATTCAAAAATAATTAATAGTTGAGTATTATGAATTTGGAACCACATAACTCCCCAATATTAATTCAGACAATTAGAGAGTTACATTTATTCTTTTAGATTAAGTAGTAGTATTAGATAGTGTGTATCTACCAGGCATAGTTCAAGCAGTAGGGAGAATTAGTATGTAATCTTTGGAAAACTTGTGCCCTTAAAATATGGTTGACTGTCTATAGGTCCACGAAGGTGAATATTAAGTTCTTGGGAAATCAAAACAACTGAGTTGTTCATTGTGCACACATCTGCACCAGTGCCATGGAAACTGCAGAGAAGCAGTGGACCTCCGCTGTTGGATATGGTAGCCACTAGCACAAGTGGGAATTTAAATGTAAATGAATTAACATTAAATACAAAGCAAAATTCCATTTCTTAGTTGCACAGCCACATTTCACATACTCGTTAGCCAAAACAGCTAGTGGTAATTCTGTGAGATTGTGCACATGTAGGATATTTCCTCCAGCTCAGAAAGTTCTATTGGATAATGTGGGGTGGGAACATTTTTTTCTGCCCCTGATTAATTTTAAATCTATTTTAAATCTGGGATAGAAAGATGTGTAGAAGGATAAGATAAAAGAAAACATAATTAACATTTTTATCAGCAGTGTCTCTGGGCAGCATGTGATTGATTATTGGAGTAATTGTATAGATAATAAATAATACAAGATGTTAGACTGAGATGATTAGGGAAGAGCTGTAATTTTTACTGGATTTTCGATTAACCAGTGGGATTCCAACAGCAGTGATGAAGTGGGAGGCATTCTATAAGAAGAGGTTGAAGTTTTGTTGGGGGGCTGGGGAGTGGGCAGTATAAGATGTTTTATACAATATTGATGTAGGAACAGCTGTGTAATTTGGAAGATCCAGCACAAAATAAAAATATGGGGTTTCCTGTTAGAAAAATTCTTAGGTATTTCTAGTCCGTGACAGAAGAGCTTTAAACCAAGCACAGAAGCCTTCTAAATCATGGGTTGCATGGGATGGTTTAAAGGCTGGTGAGTGAGCCAAATTGGCTAGGTTCTAATGAGTTCTAAAGGTGAGTAGTGAGAGATACGTGGCCAAAAACACTATCACAACCGAAAATCCTTTCTTGTCTCAGCGTCACCGTATCAGAGCATGGTATGTTCCTCAAGGGTTGTTGTTTGGGACCAGAGCCCTGCCCTTTCCACAGTGGTTTGTCTTTCCATCCTGAACATCACACCGAAGATAGCATTATTTTTCTGAATCCATTGTAAAGCAAGAGTTCATGATGAACTACCCCATCCCTGCTGATTGCAAACATTATCTCTTCAAAGAAAATAAATGATGTGGCCTAGAAAGTACCATCTGAGTGCCACACTAGCTGGGGGCTTGGCATTCATTAGTTTGTTAGCTGACAATTACACCAGAACTTTCTTTTTCATTTTGAATGTCTCAATGGGAATCGCTACTACAAATAAAAAAAACAAAATAGAAATCATTGTGGAGACATTAAATTTTTATTTTAGACATCCTTTACAAATAATGTTATGTAATAGGCTGGAAATTCTTGGCACTTAAATCCTGATTTCACACGAGCTATGGTGTGTGGATCATCTTTAGTTAAATGTGTGATTGATCTATGTGTAGAGTATTTGCCTGCCATATGGGTGCTTAAGGGGAATAAAATAACACAGACTCAATGAAGATGCGTACCTTTTATTTGGCAAATAATTCAAATTCCCTTTCCTCCCACCTTTTTTCAGTCCTTACCACAAACCACGCCGGCTTGGCAAGGATGATGTCTCAGTTTTTCTTCTTCAGGCAATAAACACCTTTACCCTTGACATTATTTAGTTTTCTGTTTTGAGATAATTGTAGATTCACATGCAGTTGCAAGAAATAATAGAGATCTCATGTACCCTTTCTCCAGTTTTCCTCAATAATAATATCTCACAAAACAATAGTAAAATATCACAGTGTTAAATCAAGTTTAGCCTGAAGCTGCCTCCTTACATATTTTAAGTTCAGCTGAAAGATTTCTCTGTGTATCGTGAACTATAACCTATATGGACTCGTAAACAGAGTGTAGCCAATCCTTGTGCCGCACAGTCACCAAATTTTCGCCAAAGGTGGCCAACTGTTCAAACCGTGTTTAAATAAGGCAGACGCCAAGATGTAAGCAATCCAGCTGTTTCTATACCTCACTTCCATTTTCTGTGTGTCACTTTCTTTTTTCTGTCCATAAATCGTCTTCTACCACGTGGCTACACTGGAGTCTCTGAACCTGCTAACGTTTTGGAGGCTGCCTGATTAATGAACTGTTCTTTGCTCAATTAAACACTTTTAAATTTAATTTTATTTTACATTTTTTGAGATGGAGTAAAAAAGTACTCCATCACCCAGGCTGGAGTGCAATGGCGGGATCTCAACTCACTGCAACCTCTGCCTCCAGAGTACAAACCATTCTCCTGCCTCAGCCTCCCAAGTAGTTGGGATTACAGGCAGGCACCACCATGCCTGGCTAATTTTTATATTTTTAGTAGAGATGGGGTTTCACCATGTTGGCCAGGTTGGCCTGGAACTCTTAACCTCAAGTGATTTGCTCTCCTTGGCCTCCCAAAATGCTAGGATTACAGGCATGAGCCATTGCGTGCAACCCCAGTTAAACTCTTTTGGCTAAAGTTTTTCTTTTAACAACAATTAGAATATTGGCATTGATACAATCCACTTACCTTGTTCAGATTCTCCCACCAGTTTTAACCTATAGTTGAGTATGTGTGTGTGTTCCATGCAGTCTAATCAGTGTGGGTTCATGTATCACTATCACAGGCGAGATTCTGAATTCCTTCACCACCAGGATCCCTCATGTTGCCCTTTTATAACCACAGACACTGTTCCCCCAACCTGCTCTCTGCCATTATCCTTAATCCCTGAAAACTGCTGATTGGTTCTCCATTTTTATAATCTTGTCATTTGAAGACAAAGTAACTGTAATAATACAGTATGTAACCATTAAGATTGACTTTTTCCACTCAGAATAATTTCTGAACATTAATCCAGGTTGTATCAATAGTTTGTTCCCTCTCATTGCTGAGTAGTAGTAATGATATGGAGGTACCACAGTCCGTCTAGAGGACATCTAGGTGGTTTCTAGTTCTAGGCTGTCGCAAATAAAGCTGCTGCAATCATACATTGTATTAGTTGACTAGGCTGGCGTAACAAGGCACCACAAACTGGGTTAGACAACAGACATTTAGGAGTTCAGCATATGAATCTGGAGTGTGAGACTCAATTCAGCACTTAACATTCATATGCAGGTTTTCCTGTGAATATCACTTGTCATTTCTCTGGAGTAAATGCCTAAGACTGCAGTTTCTCAGTAGTATTGTGATTGCATGTCTAGGCTTTTAAAAAAGTGCCAAGCCGCGTTAGAGAGGCTGTACCAGTTTACATTCCCACAGTGTACAAGTGAACCTGTTTCCCCACATCCTCGGCAGCATTTGGTGGTGTCGCTACTTCCTATTTTTGCCATTTTGATAAATGGTATCTTATTGTGATTTTGATTTGCATTTCCCAAATGAAGAATGATGTTGAGCATCTTTTCTCGGCTTATTGCATCTGAATATCCTCTTTGGAGAAGAGTCTATTCATGTCTTTTGCTCACTACAAAATTTTTTTAACTCTTGACTTTTGAGAGTTCTTTATATATTCTGGATACTAATTCATTTTGTGAATATTTTCCTTCAATGTATAGCTTCTCTTTTTATCCTCTTGATAGGGTCTTTCACTGAGCAAAACTTTTCAATTTTGAAAAAGTGCAATTTAATGTTTTCTTCTATGGATTGTGCTTTTGGCATTAAGCCTAGGAACTCTTAGTCTAGCCTTAGATCCCAAAGATTTTCTCCTATTAGTTTTTAAATAAAATGTTTAGGTATTACATGTAAGTAGTCCATGATCCTTTTTGAGTTAATTTTTGCAATAGGATATAAGCTTAGGTTGAGGTTCTTTCTTATGCCTATAGATATCCAGCAGCTTCAGCACTCTGTGTTGGGAAGGCTCTGTGTCTTCCATTGAATTGCTTTTGCTCTGTTATCAACTATTAGGCATATTTTTGTGAATCTGTCTCTGGATTCTCTGCTTTGTTCCATTGATCTGTGTGTCTATACCTCTACCAATACCATACTACTTTGATTACTGTAGCACTAAAGTAAGTCTTAATAGGTAGAGTAGTTCTTCCTGTTGTGTTTTTTTCCCAAGATTATTATGGTAGGGTTTGTGCCTCTTCATATAAATTTTAAAATAAGCTTGTTTATCTGCAAACAAACAAAAACCTTGCTGGGATTTTGATGGCAATTACATTAGATTAGTTTGAGAATACTTGACATCTTTACTATCTTGAATCTTCTAGTATATGAAAACAATATGTCTTTCTATGTAGATCTTTGATTTCTTTTGTCAGAATTTTAGAATTTTCAGCTTAAAGTTTCTGTATGTGTTTTGTTAAGTGCACACCTAAGTATTTTATTTTTTATGGAGAGATTATAAATAGTGTATTTTTAATTTTGGTTAATACTTGTTCTTGTAAGCATGTAGAGACATGATTGATATTTACATGTTGATCTTGTGTCCTGTGAATTTGCTGAACTTATTATTTCCAGGAGATTTAAAAAAATAGTTTTCTTGGGAAATTCTATGTAGAAAATTATATTATATGCAAACCAGGATAGTTTAATTTTTTTACTTTCTAATCCAAATGTATTTCTTTTTCTTGCCATATTTTGCTGGCTAGAATTTCTAGTACCATCTTGAATAAGAGTGATGAGAGTAGATCACCCTAACTTGCTCCTGATCTTAGGGGGAAGCATTAAGAAATGCATTTCACTTAAATATAGTGTCTCCTGTAGGTTTTTTTGTAGGTACTCACTCTTGAACAAGTTAAGGAAGTTCCCCTTTACTCCTAACTTGCTGAGAGTATTTGTCATGAATAGGTGTTGGATTTTGTAAAAAAAAAAATTTTAACATTAATTGATACAATGTTGCTTCTTTAGCTCACATATATAGTGGATTACATTGATTTTCAAATGTGGAACCAGCCTTGCATACCTGGAATAATCCTAGTGTGTATAATTCTTTTTATACAGTGTCTGACTCAATTTGCTAATATTACGTTTAGGATTTTTTGTAACTAACTTTATGAGAAATATTGATCTGTGGACTGTCTTTTGTATTGTCTTTGTCTGGTTTGGTCAGGGTAATAGTGGCTTCTTATTAAACAGAATGGTTTGGGAAGTGTTTTCTTATTTTCTGTTTTCTGGAAGATACTGTGTAAAATTAATGCTAATTCTACTTTAAACATTGGTGGAATTCTCCAGTGAAACCAGCTGGACTTGGAGATTCCTTTTTGAGAGCTTTTGTACATGATGAATTAAACTCTTCAATAATTTATAGGGCTATTCAAATCATTTCTTTCATATGGATTGAGTTGTGGTAATTTTTGGTTTTTGAGAAATTGGACCATTTCATCTAAAATTCCTTCTATTTGGAGAACTTCCTTTAGCCACTCTGTAAGGATAGGTCTTTTAGAAATACATTATTTTAGTTTTTCTTCATGTGAGATTGTCTTTGTTTCCCTCTTTATTCCTGAATGATAGTTTTGCTGGATAAATAATTTGCAGTTGACAGTTCTTTTCTTTCAGCACTTAAAAAAACCATCCTTCTGGTCTCCATGCTTTCAGATGAGTAATCTGAATTGATGTTTCCCTATGGGCCATCTGTTATTTATCTTTGGCTGCTTTCAAGATTTTTCTTTGTGTTTAGTTTCGAGATGTAATCGTGTTGTGTCTTGATGTGAATTTTGGGGTGTTTATCCTATTTGGAATTAACTCAGTTTCTTGATTCTCTAGATTTATGTCTTTCACCAAATTTGGGATATTTTCAGCAACTATTTCTTTTTATTTTTCAATTTTTGTGGGTACATAGTAGGTGTATATATTTATGGGTTACATTAGATATCTTGATACAAGCATGCAATGCATAATGATCACATAACAGAAAATGGGGTACCCATTCCTTCAAGCATTTATCCTCTATGTTACAATCCAATTCTACTCTTTTATCTTTAAATGAGCAATTAAACTCTTATTGACTGTAGTCCGTCTGTTGTGCTATCAAATACTAGGTCTTATTCTTTCTATATTTATTTTGTACCTATTAACCACTCCCACTTCCCTCCATCCCACCCATTACCCTTCCCAGCCTTTGGTAACCATCTTTCTACTCTCTATTTCCACAGGTTTAATTGTTTTGATTTTTAGCTCCCACAAATAAATGAGAACATGTGAAGTTTCTCTTTCTGTGCCTAACTAATTTCACTTAACACAATGACCTCCAGTTCCATCCTTCCATCCATGTTGTTGCAAATAACAGGATCTCATTTTTTTTTTTGTTCTTCATTTTTTCCCCCCAGCTTTTAAGTTCCAGGGTAGATGTGCAGGATGTGCAAGTTTGTTACATAGGTAAACGTATGCCATGGTGGTTTGCTGCATATATCAACCTATTACCTAGGTATTAAGCCCAGCATTCGTTACTTATTCTTTCCCTTCCTGATGCTTTTCCTCCCCCTAGCCCCCCAGCAGGCCCCAGTGTGAGTTGTTCCCCTCCATGTGTTCTCATCATTAAGTTCTCACTTATAAGTGAAAACATGCAGTGTTTGGTTTTCTGTTCCTGTGTTAGTTTGCTGAGGATAACAGCTTCCAGCTCCATCCATGTCCCTGCAAAGGACATGATCTCATTTCTTTTTATGCTGCATAGTATTCCATAAAGTGTGTGTATCGCATTTTCTTTATCCAGTCGATCATTGATGGACATTTAGGTTGATTC
>NW_012106586.1:5708626-5711826 GCF_000951045.1 Mandrillus leucophaeus
TCCCATCAACAGAGTAAAAGCTTTCCTTTTTCTCCACAACCTCACCAATATCTGTTGTTTCTTGACTTTTTAATAATTGTCATTCTGACTGGTGTGGGATGGTATCTCATTGTGGTTTTGATTTGCATTTCTCGATGACAAGTGATGTTGAACTTTTTTCATTTGTTTGTTGGCTACATGAATGTCTTCTTTTGAGAAACATCTGTTCATATTCTTTGCCCATTTTTTAATGTTTTTTTGTTTTTTGTAAGTTTGTTAACGTTTTTTGTGGACTCTGGCTAGTACACCTTTGCCAGATAGATACATTGCAAAAATTGTCTTGCATTCTGTAGGTTGTCTCTTCACTCTGATGATAGTTTCTTTTGCTCTACAGAAGCCCTTTAGTTTAATTAGATTCCATTTTTCAAGTTTTGCTTTTGTTGCAATAGACTTTGGAGTTTTCGTCATGAAATCTTTGCCCATACCTATGTCCTGAATGGTATTGCCTAGATTTTCTTCCAGGCTTTTTTTTTCTTTTCTTTTTTTTAAAATATAGTTTTGGGTTTTACATTTCAATCTTTAATCCATCTTGAGTTAATTTTTGTATATGGTGTAAGGAAAGGTTCAAGTTTCAATTTTTTGCGTATGGCTAGCTAATTCTCCCAGCACTATTTATTAAACAGGGAATCCTTTCCCCTTTACTTGTTTTTGCCAGGGTTGTCAAAGATCAGATGGCTGTAGGTGTGCGGTCTTATTTCTTAGTTCTCCATTCTGTTCCATTGATCTATATGTCTATTCTTATACCATTATCATGCTGTTTTGGTCACTGTAGTCTTGTAGTATAGTTTGAAGTCTTGTAGCATGGTGCCTCCAGCTTTGTTCTTTTTGCTTACGATTTTCTTGACTATAAGGGCTCTTTTTTGGTTCCATATGAGTTTTAAAAGAGGTTTTTTTTTTCCTAATTCTTTGAAGAATGTCAGTGATAGTTTAATGGGAATTGCATTGAATCTTCAAATTACTTTGGGCAGTATGGCCATTTTCAGGATGTTGATTCTTCCTATCCATGAGCATGGAATGTTTTTCCATTTGTTTGTGTCCTCTCTGATTTCCTTGAGCAGTGGTTTGTTGTTCTCCTTAAAGAGGTCCTTTACTTCCCTTGTTAGCTGTATTCCTAGGTATTTTTATTCTTTTTGTAGCAATTGTGAATAGGATTTCATTCATGATTTGGTTCTCTGCTTGCCTGTTGTTGGTGTATTAGAATGTAGTGATATTTGCACATTGATTTTTGTAACCTGAGACTTTGCTGAAGTTGCTTATCAGCTTAAGAAGCTTTTGGGCTGAGACAGTGGGGTTTTCTAGATATAATATGATGTCATCTGCAAACAAAGATAATTTGACTTCCTCTCTTCCTATTTGAATACGCTTTATTTCTTTATCTTGCCTGATTGCCCTGGCCAGAACTTCCAATACTATGTTGAATAGCAGTGGTGAGAGAAGGCATCTTTGTCTTGTGCCAGTTTTCAAGGGGAATGTTTCCAGCTTTTGTCCATTTAAGATGATATTGGCTGTGGGTTTGTCATATATGGCTCTTACTACTTTGAAGTATGTTCCTTCAATACCTAGTTTATTGAGAGTTTTTAACATGAGGGAATGTTGAATTTTATTGAAGGCCTTTTCTGTGTCTATTGAGATAATCATGTGGTTTTTGTCTTTAGTTCTGTTTATGTGATTAATTACATTTATTGATTTGGATATGTTGAACCAATCTTGCATCATGGGGATGAAGCTAACTTAGTTGTAGTGAATAAGTTTTTTGATGTGCTGCTGGGTTTGGCTTGAGGATTTTTGCATCGATATTCATCAGGGATATTAGCCTGAAGTTTTCTTTTTCTGTTGTATCTCTGTATCTAGTTTGGTATCAGGATGATGCTGGCCTCATATAATGAGTTAGGGAGGAGTCCCTCCTTTTCTATTGTTCGGAATAGTGTCAGAAGAAGTGGTACCAGCTCTTCTTTGTGCCTCTGGTGGAATTCAGCTGTAAATCAAATCAATCGGTCAATCTGGTCCTGGGGTTTTTTTTTTTTTTTTTGATTGGTAGGCTGTTTATTACTGCCTCAACTTCAGAACTCATTGTTGGTCTATTCAGGGATTCAGTTTCTTCTTGGTTCAGTCTTGGGAGGGTGTATGTGTCTAGAAATTTATCCATTTCTTCTGGATTTTCTAGTATATGTGCATAGAGGTGTTTATAGTATTCTCTGATGGTTGTCTTTCTGTGGAGTCAGTGGTGATATCCCCCTTATCATTTCTGATTGTATCTATTTGATTCTTCTCTGTTTTCTTCTTTATTAGTCTAGCTAGCAGTCTATTTTATTAATTTTTTCAAATAACCAGCTCCTGGATTTGTTGGTTTTTTTTTTAAGGGTTTTTTGTGTGTGTGTCTGTATCTCCTTCAGTTCCACTCTGATCTTGGTTATTTCTTGTCTTCTCCTAGCTATGTGGTTCTCTAGTTATTTTAGTTGTGATGTTAGGTTTTTAATTTGAGATGTTTCAGCTTTTCGATGTGGTCATTCAGTGCTATAAATTTCCCTCTTAACACTGCTTTAGCTACGTCTCAGAGATTCTGGTATGTTGTCTCTTTGTTCTCATTATTTTGAAGAACTTCCTGATTTCTGCCTTAATTTCATTATTTATCCAGGAGTCATTCAGAGGCAGGTTAATTTCCATGTAGTTTTGTGGTTTTGAGTGAGTTTCTTAATCTTGAGTTCTAATTTGATTGTGCTGTGGTCTGAGAAACTGTTACGATTTCAGTTCTTTTCCATTTTCTGAGGAGTGTTTTGCTTCCGATTATGTGATCAATTTTAGAGCAAATGTGGCAATGAGAAAGATACATATTCTGTTATTTTTGGGTGGAGAGTTCTGTAGATATTTATCCGGGCCAGAGCTGATAAATCAGCTCTTGATCCAGAGCTGAGTTCAGGTCCTGAATATCTTTGTTAATTTTCTGTCTTGATGATCTGTCTTATATTTTCAGTTGGGTGTTAAAGTCTCCCACTATTATTGCTTGGGAGTCTAAGTCTCTTGGCAGGTGTTTGAGAACTTGCTTTATGAATCTGGGTGTTCCTGTATTAGGTGCAAGCATATTTTGGATAGTTAGTTCTTGTTGAATTGAACCCTTTACCATTATGTAATCCCCTTCTTGGTCTTTTTTTTTTTTTTTTTTT
>NW_012106586.1:5711898-5739352 GCF_000951045.1 Mandrillus leucophaeus
CATCCCTTTATTTTGAGCCTATGTGTGTCTTTTCGTATGAGATGGGTCTCTTGAAGACAGCATGCCAATGGGGCTTGACTTTATCCAGCTTGCCATTCTTTGTCCTTTAAATGGGGCATTTAGTCCATTTGCATTTAAGGTTAATATTGTTATGTGTGAATTGAGGATCTCATTCTTTTTTTAATGGTGGAACAGTACTTGATATTGTATATGTACCATATTTTCTGTATTTATTCATCTGTTGATGGACCCTTAGGTTACTTGCAATCTTGGCTATTTTGAGCAGTGCTGCAAGAAACATGGGAATGCAGGTGTCTCTTCAATATACTGATTTCCTTTCTTTTGTGTATATACTAAGCAGTGGAATTGGTGGATTGTATGGTGGCTCTATTTTTAGCCTCTTTGAGGAAACTCCAAACTCTTCTCCATAGTGGTTGTACTCATTTACATTTCAACCAACAATGTATGAGGGTTCTCTTTGTTACACATCCTCACCAGGATTTCTTATTGCCTGTCTTTTGGATAAAAGCCATTTTACCTGAGGTGAGGTAATATCTCATTGTAATTTTGGTTTGCATTTCTCTGATGATCAATGATGTTGAGCACCTTTTCACAAGCCTGTTTGTTGTTTGTATGTCTTCTTTTGAAAAATGTTGACTCAGGTCTTTTTCCCATTTTTAAATCAGATTATTAGATTTTTTCCTATAGAGTTGTTTGAGCTCCTTGTATATTCTGATTATTAATTCCTTGACAGATGGGTGGGTTACACGTATTTTTCTCCGATTTTGTGGGTTGTCTCTTCATTTCGTTGTGTTTTGTTTGCTGTACAGAAGCTTTTTAACTTGATATGATCTCATTTGTCCATTTTGCTTTGGATGCCTGTCTTTGTGGGTTATTACTCAAGAAATTTTGCCCAGGCCAATGTCCTGGAGCATTTCCCAAATGTTTTCTTGTAGTGGCATTATAGTTTAAGGTCTTAGATTTTTAAGTCTTTAATCTATTTTCATGTGATTTTTTTGTATGTGACAGGAGATAGGGGTTTAGTTTCATTCTTTTGCATATGGATATCCAGTGTTCCTAGCACCATTTATTGAAAAACAACTGTTCTTTCTCCATTATATGTTCCTAACGCCTTTGTGAAAATGAGTTCGCCGTAGGTGTTTGGGTTGTTTGTGGGTTCTCTATTCTATTCCATTGGTGTGTGTGTGTGTTTTTGTGCCAGTACCTTACTGTTTTTGTTATGATAGCTCTGTAGTATAATTTTAGGTCAGGCAAAGTAACTCCTTTAGATTCATTCTTTTTGCTCAGGATAGGTTTGGCTATTCTGGGTCTTTTGTGATTCCATGTACCTTTTAGGGTTGTTTTTTCCATTTCTGTGAAAAATGTCATTGGTATTTTGATAGGGATTGCATTGAATCTGTAGATTGCTTTGGGTTGTATGGACATTTTAACAACATTGATTCGTCTAATCCATGAACAAGGAACATCTTTCCATTTTTTCATGTCCTTTTAAATTTCTTTCATCAGTGTTTTATAGTTTTTATTGTAGAGATCATTTACTTGTTTGGTGAATTTTTAGATATTTAATTTTATTTTTGGCTATTGTAAATCAGATTGCTTTTAAAATTTCTTTTTCAGATTGTTCAACTACTGACTTTTGTAGGTTGATTTTGTATTCTGCAACTTTACTGAATTTGTTTATGTGTTCTAATCAGGTTTTTGTTAGTCTTTAGGTTTTTTCAAATGTAAATATGTCATCTACAAACAAAAATAATTTGATTTCTTTCTTTCCAATTTGCATGATCTTTATTTCTTTTTCATGTCTGATTGTTCTAGCTAGGACTACCAGTACTATCTTGAGTCACAGTGGTGAAAGTGGGTATCCATGTTGTTTGTGTTCCAGATCTTAGAGAAAGGCTTTCAGTTTTTACCCTTTCGGTATGATACTGGCTGTGGGTGTATGACATACAGCCTTTATTATATTGAGGTATGCTCCTTTTATCGTCAGTCTTTTGAGGGTTTTTGTCATGAAGAGATGTTGGATTTAATCAAATATATTTTCAGTATCAGTTGAAATGATTGTATGATTTTTGTCCTTCATTCTGTTGGAATGATGTATCACATTGATTGATTTACATAGGTCGAATCATCCTTGCATCCCAGGGATTAATCTGACATGGTCATGATGATGATCTTTTTAATGTATTGTTGAATTTGGTTTGCTAGTATTTTGCTGAGTATTTTTACATCAATTTTCATCAGAGATATTGGCCTGTGGTTTTCTTTTTTGATGTATCCTTGTTTGGTTTTGGTATGAGGGTAATACTGTCCTTGTGGAATGAATTTGGAAGTGTCCCCTTATCCACTCTGTTTTGGAATAGTTTGAGTAGGATTGGCTTTAGTTCTTCTTTAAATGTTTGATAGAAATCAGCAGTGAAGCCACTGGGTCCTGAACTTTTCTTTACTGGGGGATTTTATTACAGTTTCTGTCACATTATTTGTTATTGATCTGCTCGGGGTTTGGATTTCTTCATGGTTAAATCTTGGTTGATTGTGTATGTCTAGGAATTTATCTCATGGTAGCCGCTAGTGATTCTTTGAATATCTGTGGTATCAGTTGTAATGTCTTTTTTTTCCGTTTCTGATTTTATTTGTTTGGGTATTCTCTCTGTTTTTCTTCATTAGTCTGGCTAAAAGTTTGTCAATTTTATTTATTCTTTCAAAAAACCAAGATTTTATTTCATTCATCTTTTGTATTGTGTTCTGCATTTCAAATTCATTTATTTTTGCTTTAATCTTTGTTCTTTATTTTAGTCTAGTAATTTTGGGTTTGGTTTGCTCTTGCTTTTCTCTTTCTTTAAGCCGCATTGTTAGGTTGTTTGTTTGATGTTTTTCTTCTTTTTTGAGGTAGTTACTTAAAGCTGTAAACTTCTCTTTTAGTCCTGCTTTTGCTGTATCCCATAGGTTTTGGTATGTTGTGTTTCTATTATCATTTGTGTCAAGAACATTTTCAGTTTCCTTCTTAATTTCTTCACTGGTAATTAAGGAGCATGTTGTATAATTTGCATGTATTTTTATAGTTTCCAAATTTCCTCTGTTATTGATTTCAAGTTCTATTCCATTGTGTCAGAGAAGATGCTTGAAATTATCAGTTTTTTCGAATGTTTTAAGACTTGTTTTGTGACATAACATATGGTCTATTCTTGAGAATGAGCCATATGTTTAGGAAAAGAATGTGTATTCTGAAGCCTTTGGATTAAATGTTTTGTACATATCTGTTAGCTTCATTTGATCTACAGTGCAGATTAAGTCTGATGTTTCGTTGTTGATTTTCTGTCTGGAAGATCTGTCCAGTACTGAAAATGGGGTGTTGAAGTCCCCAACTGTTATTGTATTGAGGTCTGTCTCAAACTTTAGCTCCAGTAATATTAGCTTTATATATCTGGGTGCTCTATCATTGGGATATTTGTAAATGTTATATACTTTTGCTGAATTGATCATCTTACCATTATATAATCTTGCCATTATATAATGACCTTCTTACAGTTTTTGTCTTGCCATCTCTTTTATCTGGTATAGTGACTCCTGTTCTTTTTTGGTTTCCGTGGACATGGAATATCTTTTTCCATCGTTTTATTTTCACTCTGTGTGCATCTTCATAGGTGAAGTGTGGTTTTTTTGTGTGTGTGGGCAACAGATCATTGGGTCTTATTTGTTTTTTTACATCCACTCAGCCACTCTGTCTTTTAATTGGAGGGTTTCATTTATTGGCATTTAATGTTATTATTTGTAAAGTAAGATCTTACTCTTGCTATTTTGGTATTTGGTTTTTTGTTTTGTGGTCTTCCTTCTTTCCTTCCTTCCTATCTTTCAGTGAAGGTGATGTTCTCTGGTAGTATGATTTAATTTCTTGCTTTTTAATTTGTGTGTATTTGTTATTTGTTTTCTGGTTTGAAGCTACCATAAGGCTTGCAAATAATATCTTATAGACTATCATTTTAAACTGATGACAACACTGATTGCATAAACAAATAAACAAGCAAAAAGAAAACTAATAAAAAAACTTTATGTTTTAACTGAATCCCTCCCACTTTTTAAACTTTCTGTTGTTTCTCTTTATGTCTTATTCTGTGTCTTGAAAAGTTTTTGTAGTTATTATTTTTGATTAGTCCATTACTTAGTATTTCTACTTAAGGTAAGAGTTGTTTACACAGCACACTTAGGGTGTTAAAATATTGTATGTTTTTCTGTGTGCTATTACCAGTGAATTTCATACCTTCAGATGGTTCATTATTGCTCAGTAATGTCTTTTTGTTTCAGATTGAATAACCCCCTTAACATTTCTTATTAGGACAAGTGCAGTATTGCTGAAATTGCATAGCTTTTGTTTATCTGGGAAGGTCTTTATTTCTTCTGCTTTTTTGATGGATATTTTTTGCCAGATTTTTTCCTTCAGTACTTTACATTTGTTATGCCACTCTCTCCTGGCCTACAAGGTTTCCACTGAAAAGTCTGCTGGTAGACATTTTGGAACGCCATTGTATATTATTTATTTTTCCTGCTGCTTTTAGGATTTTTTTCTTTATTTTTTACCTTTGGTAATTTGATTATTAAATGCCTTGAGGTAGTCCTCTTTGGATTAAATCTGCTTGGTGTTCTATAACCTTCTTGTACTTGAATACTGATATATTTCTCTAGGTTTGGGAATTTCTGTTATATTATCCCTTTGAATAAACTTTCTACCCCTATCTCTGTCTCTACTTCCTCTTTAAGGCCAAAACACTCTTAGATTTGCCTTTTTAAGGCTATTTTCTAGATCTTGTAGGCATGCTTCACTGTTTTTTATTCTTTCATTTCCTCTGACTGTATTTTCAAATAGCCCATCCTCAAGCTCACTAACTCTTTCTTCTGCATAATCAATTCTGCTCTTAATAGACTCTGATGTACTCTTCAATATATCAGTTGCATTTTCAGCTCTAGAATTTCAGCTTGGTTCTTTTTAATAATTTCAATCTCTTGGTCAAATTTATCTGGTAGAATTCTTCTCTGTGTTGCCTTGATTTCTTTGAGTTTCCTCAACACAACTAATTTGAATTATCTGTCTCAAAGGTCACATATCTCTCTTTCTCCAGGATTGGTCCCTGGTGCCTTATTCAGTTTGTTTGGTGAGGTCATGTTTCCTTGGATGGTCTTGATGCTTATAGATGTTCATCAGTAACATTGATGAGTTAGGCATTTATTGAGTTAACATGTCTGGGCACTGAAGAGTTAGGCATTTATTGTAGTTCTCACAGTCTGGGCTTGTTTTTGCCAGTTTTTCTTGGGAAAGCTTTCTAGGTATTCAAAAGGACTTGGGCCTCAAACCCAGTAACACTGTGCTTCTTGCAGACTCATAGAGGTGCTGCCTTGGTGGTCTTGGATAAGATCGGAAGAATTCTCTGGATTACCAGGCAGAGTCTTGTTCTTTTCCCTTACTTTCTCCCACACAATCGGAGTCTCTGTGGTGAGTCACCTGGAACTAGGGGTGAGGGGACACTGTGCCCCTTTGGCTACCACAACTGGAATTGTGTTAATATAGATCCGAAGCTGGCACAGCGCTGGGTCTTTTCCAAGGCCCACTGTAACACTTCCTGGCTACCACCTATGTTCATTCAAGGCCCTATGGCTCTGTGATCAGCAGATGATAAACCCAGCTGAGTTCGTGTCCCTTTCTTCAGGGTGGTGAGTTTCCTAATGCCTTGAGTGAGTCTAGAGATGCTGTCTGGGAGCCAGGGATTAGAGTCAAAAATCCTAGATATTTAGTTCTATTTTACTGCGGCTAAACTAGCACTCAAACCACAAGACAAAGTCCTTCCCGCTCTTCCCTTCCCTTTCCATAGGCAGAGGAGCCTCTTCTTATGGCCACCACCACCACCACCACAAGGGAGTTTCTGCCAGGCCACCACTGGTGTTCTCTTAAGGCCCAAGGACTCTCCAGGCAGCTTGTGGTGAATGCTGCCAGGCTTGGGACTTACCCTTCAGGGCAGCGGGCTCCCCTCTGGCCCAAGGCAGGTTCAGAAATGCTGACCAAGGGCCTAGGCCTGGACTCAGGGACCCCAAGGGCCTGCTTCATTCCCTACCCCACTGTGGCTGAGCTGGTGCCTGAGGTACAAGACAGAGTGCCCTTTACATTTCCCCTTGTTTTTTTTAGAAGGAGTCTTTCACCATAGCCCCCACAGCTGAGAATTTGCTTAGTTATACCTGAAGCCAGCACATCTCAGAGCCCAAGGCCCATGGCCTATTCCCAAGGGTTCTTTAATCAGCAAGTGATGAACCTGCCAAGACTGGGTCCTTGCCTTCAGGCAGTGGTTCCCCTTTGGCCTATTCTGTCTCTAGAAATGTCTCCTATGAGCTACAGCCTCATGATTGCCTTGTGCCCTATCCTAGTGTGGCTGAGCTGGTATCCAAGATGTAAGGCAAAGTCCTCTTTGCTCTTCACTGTCCTTTTTTCAAACAGAAGGAAGGGGCCTCTTCTATTGCTTTGAGCTGCACTGCCTGGGATTGAGGGAGGGGTGGTGCAAGCACTCCCTTAGCCACTCTGTCTAGTGTCTCTTAGGTTATGTGCCACCCTAGTCCACTGTCTCTAAGCCCAGCCCAGCACTAGGCATTGCCTATGAATTGCAGTCCTTGTGTCCTAGACTACCTTTCAAGTTTACCTTGGACCTTAGATTATTTTGGCCTGTGCTAGTGAGGCTTGTTGAGAAACTCAAGTTCCACCTGCTGGGATGGGTGATTCCCCTCTGGCTAAGTCTGGTCCAAATGCTCCCTTTGTGTGTGGGTGCTAGCTGAGCCCAGCATGGCTTTGCTGTCCTATATAACAGGACAGCACTGAGATCAAAGTAAAGTCCCATGATCGCTGTACTCTCCCTCTCCCAAGTGCACAGATTTCTCCACACCATGCAGCCACTGCCAGGGGATGGGGGACAGGTGGCACAAGCACTTCATTAGTTGCCCTGGCTGGTTTGTGTCTTGGTAGGTCATGTGATATGGTTTAGCTTTGTGTCCCCACCCACGTCTCACGTCAGATTGTAATTTCCATGTGTTGGGTAGGGACCTGGTAGGAGGGGATTGGATCATGGGAGCAGATTTCCCCCTTGCTGTTTTCGTGATAGTGAGTGAGTTCTCATGAGATCTTGTTGTTTAAAAGTGTGTAGCACTTCCCCTTTGCTCTCTCTGCTGCTGCCATGTGAAGATGTGCTTGCTTCCCTGAACCCTTCCACCATGATTGTAAGTTTCCTGAGGCCTCCCTACCCATGCCTCCTGTACAGCCTGTGGAACTGTGGGTCAGTTAAGCGTTTTTTTTCTTTATAAGTTACCCAGTCTCAAGTATTTCTTTATAGCAGTGTAAGAACAGACTAATACATCGTGTGCCCCTGCCAAGTCCACTGGCTCTGAACCCAGCTCAGCACTGGGATTTGCCTAGGGATTGCAGTCCTTGTCACCTAGATTTCTCTTTAAGTTTACTTAGGGTCCCACTTTAGCCTGCACTGGCGAGGCTTGCTGGAACTCTGACTCCATCTGCTGGGATGGGTGATTTTCATCTGGCTAGGCCTGATCCAAATGCTCCTTCCCTGGGTGGGTGTCCGCTGGGTGCGATCCTGTTAATGCTTTCTGCTGTGACAGGGAAGCATTGAGTTCAGTTTAATGTCCCCCAGTCATTGCACTCCCCCTGTCCCAGGTGCATAGATTCTTCATACCAGGTGGCCACTGTCAAGAGATGGGGGAGGGGTGGCGTTGGCACTTCAAGACAATCTTTCCTACCCCCTTTCAGTGCCTCTTTCAGTGATACGAAGTTAAAACCAGGTACTGTGAGTGTTGGTTTTTGGTTGTTGTGACAGTGCTTTTTGTGTGTAGTTAGTTAAAATACGGTGTTTCTGTGGGGGTAACAAATTGTGTAGGCTTCTATTTGACCATCTTGCTGTGTCCCACCAACATTTCTTAAAATACTCTTTTAGCCCACTTTCCTTTTCCTTTCCTTCTGAAACTCCAGAGATAAAAATGTTGGACCTTTTTCCATTGTCGCACAGGTGCTCTGTTCATTTTTTTCCGGTTTATCTTTTCTCTCTTGTTAAAATTGGGTAAATTTTATTGATGTGTTCTAAAATTTATGGATTCTCTCCTTTGTCATTTCTGCCTCATTATCGAGCCCCAAATTAAAACAAATTCTGCTGTTGTGTTTTTCCTTTTTCTTTGTTTTATTAGAATTTATAATTATTTGTTGAAGCATTTTTATCATGGCTGCTTTAAAATCCTTGTCAGAGAATTCTAACATCTGATTCATCTCAGTGTTGCTGTCAGTTGTCTTTTCTCATTCAAGATGTGATTTTCCTGTTTCTCGGTATGATGAGTGAGTTCTGATTGTGTTCTGGACATTTTGGCTATTCTGTTGGGAACTTCTGAGTCCTGTTTAGATCTTCCATTTTAGAAGGCAGTCACCCTGTTTTAGTATGCAGGTCCTGGCCTACATTTGTGGGTTGTGATTCCAAAGATAATTTAATCTTTAAGACTGTTTGCTGTATCTCATGCCATTGATGCTCCCACTGGTCCCTGCTGGTGCTGGCGAGGGGGTGGAAGTAGCTTCACACAGGCCAGGACACCTTTCCCGTCTAGATGGGGAAGACTGTCTCCTGACCATAGAAGAGTCAGTGAGGCTTTCTATGTCCAGCTGCTTGTTGTGTTGAGATCTCCCTTAATGGTGCTCTCCAGTGCTTCTTGATGGGATGGGGTGTCTTTGGCACCTAGGAACACAGCAGCTTCCCAAGCTAGGTCACTTGTGATGAGCTCACCTTGCCTATGGGGTCCTAGAACACCTTCCAGGCTGGTTACTTATTGTGGGAGGATCCTCTTGCCTGTGCTGCAGGTCTCTCTGGTGCCTCTAGGTCCTTAGGGTCAAACCCTGGATACTTTCTGTGGTAGAATTCCCCTTGTTAGAGCTGCCCTTCTCCACCCTCCCCAGTGTGATTCTCAGTGGAGGTTAATACTTTTTCCCAGCTGGGAGCAGAGTGCTTCCCCTAGCCACTTACTGTCTGCAGGAATCCCCATCAGTCCCTCTTATGTGGCTCATCTATATTGTCAGTAGGATTCCAGTTTGATTCAGGGGAGGAATGAGCCACCTTCTCTTGCTTGGTCGAGCGTCAGGAAATGCCAGGCCTGGGTTACTTTCTGCTTTTGGGAGGGGGGTCCTAAGGCACCATGGTGCTCATACAGTCCTAGCTAGATCCCTGACCATTCCACCATTCTCTTTACACCTTTCAGAATCCTGGTTTGGCTGACTTTTGTGTTATTTCCAGGGTTTATAGTTGTACTTAGCATGGAGGAGCAGGGAAAACTGAGTCTCTGCCATTTTATTCAGAATTATGTATTTGTTGCTTAGCTTTCATTACCTTTCTGAATTTGTTTTCATTTCCCTTGTCTTGTAAAGCTTTGAGAGTGATCCTGCCATCAAGCAATATCCTCGTGCTCTTGAGTACGGATGTACAGTGCTCTGCTGTATCTGGCCAAGGTCAAAGTGCCAGTAGGCTGAATTAATTTTGCTGGTGTGGAGTCATGTTATTCCAATTAATATAAAACAAAAGTTTAATTCCATGTGCACAGGGAATAAAGACAGGGAGCTGCTGCTGCCCCTCTGTGTGTGATGCACCGGGCTGGCACTGCCCTTTTCTCTCTGGCTGTGTGTCTGTGGTCAGTGCTTGTCCTGGCTGATGGGGAGGGCTCTGGCCATCTGGCCTCCCAGTTGCATTCCCTTGAAGCAGCGCCCAGGACCCTCAGTCAAGGAACTATCTTTGGATTGTCTAGAGGTAATTCCTGTACTTTAGGCACTGGAAAGGAATAAAAAAAGTGTGGAAATCACTTGAAGATGAGTGAGTTTTCGTAGAGAAGCAGATGAGATCTCTACTGGATGGCTGTTTTTCCTTTGAAAAAGGGTACACACATCGCCTTCTGCTTGGAAAGATAAACCGGAAGCAAATTCGTCTTGTCAGGCAAGATGTGTTCCATTGGTAAGACTGATTCCATTATATACTAAATGGCAAAAGAAATAATGTAATTCCTGCTCCCTGTCTTAGATCCTTTCTCTAATGCGAAGAGTACAGTGAGACGAGAGATGCCTTGTTTGCCTTTAGGCCGTAGAATGGTTTGGGTTAAGCAAGGCAGTGTTGGATCATTTCAGTTTTGCGTTTTACCTAGAATTGGAATGTTGTACTTAATTATCTGACACAAGAAGCTGTTGATTGTTTCTACTTTGCAGGAGTCAGTGGAATTGAAGTTTACTTAAAGAAGGAACTTGAAATATTGATTCTGGTTCTCTTCATTTAATGATTGAAGAATTAATGAATTCCTGGTTAAGTTCCCACATTTTTTCTGTTTTATGTAGGGCTCATATTTTCATTGAGTACATGAAAATGAATTTGATGCTGATAGATGTGGGAACATGTAATCAATTTAAGTATTTTAAACTAATACTTGATTGTCCTTTATGAAGAAATGCTAATCATTAGCTACTTTTAAGCTATTTAAACATTTACTAAATTTCTAGTACTGTCTTTTGAAAATCTTAAGTGCCATTTGATTGACTCACTGGGGCTCACACTTCTCTGTGGGGGTGGTCACATTGGCGAGAGAAACTACCTCGTGGTTACGGATCCGGGTTTGAGTGCACTACGTGTGTTTGTATCCTGGCTGTACCATTTACAACCTTTGGGCCTTGGGCAAGTTAATTTACCTCTGGTGTCTCAAATTCCTTATATACTTACTGGGGAAGTACAGTACTACTGTATGAGGTATCGTGAGTACTCAGTGGAACAATATATGCAAAGCAATTAGAACAATATGTTGCTTATGGCAAACACATAATAGCTGTTAGCTTTTCTTGTGGTGGATGGTTACTGTTATTATGAAACCAAAAGAAGGTAGATACGACTATCGGAATTAGAATACACACAAAAATAGAACTACCTTGGCATTGGTATCTATCACCAGGGTCTTGGATACCCTGTCCTAGTAATAAAAATGCTGTATGCTCATATTTAGCGTGAGGCAACGTTACCCTGTTTAGTGAACAGTGCTTTGCTTCTACCACTTCTGATCACCCTCTCTTCCTTATTTAATCCCAAGGGTGGGAATTTTCCTCAGCTTCTCATTATTACCTTCTTCATGGCAGTCAAATTGGAGACAAGCTATAGAAGACACAAATCCCCAGCTAATCTGTTTCCAAAAGGTATGGACTTAAAAATAGTGTGCATTTGTGTTGGTTAATTTTGTTGTACTTTGTTATTCAGAGAAGATGATGTTAATACCAAATGAGTAATAAAAAATCAATTAAAATCCTTTAGGGAAATTAAAGTGCTGACAAATTCATAATAGCCTTTCTGGTTGTTAAATCAGATTGACATGGATTAACAATTGGTGGTGGACAGAAATTTGCTGAATTTACTGAAGTATATTCCCAGTAAAATGACAGCTGTGTCTAAGAGCCTGCACCAGGGCATTTAGTTCCAGGACCCGAGTGTGAAGGAGAGAGCTAATCAAATAAGACAACTTGTACTTAATTTTAATTAAGTAAATTCCCCGTCACGTTTTAATCACATAAACTCAGTCATGGGTACTGCAGGAGCAAGAGGCCAGCCATTTTATTGTCTAACTCTGATTACTTTTTCAAACTTATTTATTAAAAATAAACGTACAGGCTTAATTTTGGTAGTTGATTGTGCATTCTGAATTCATCTCTTTATTGAGAGTAGTTTGTCAATCATCTTTTCATTATTAGAAAAAATTTCCCACAAATCCCCACAAATCATTTTTATAAAAATATATTTAAAATTATATAATACAATTTGCTATGTAAAATGTAATTTCATGCAAGGGACTTATGTCAGTGAAGTTGTTTAGTTGCTGAAATAATAGTTTAAAAATATGAATTTTGAAGACCTTTAAAACCTTTTTATTTTGATGTGTGTTTGTTCTTGGATTTTTCTTGGTCAGTGTGGGCGTAAATGGGATTCTAATCTTTGTTAGTTTGTTCGATTCTTGCTTCCCTAGGGAGTCAGGTGCAGAAGGGTAGCACAGCATCAAGATTTTGTTACACTTGTGGGATATAACCAGGTGCTATAGCATTTATAGTAATCAGATTTTCTTCTACTTAAGTGTACAGTGTGTATAGCCTAAAATTATTTTTTGGTTGATGTAAATAGAAACAAAATTTATGAATTTTGTAGCAGCTTATGAAATTTGATTCAATAAACAGCTTTTATTCATTGCTATTTGCAAAATGCTGTGCTCAGCACAAGAAAGATACAAAAATAGCTTGTATTTCCAGCGCTTTGGGGGTTTGAGGTGGAAGGATCATTTGAGGTTGAAGAATCATTTGAGGTCAGGAGTTTGAGACCACCCTGGGCAACATAGCAGGACCTTGTCTCTAAAAAGAAAGAAAAGAAAAAATTAGCCAGGCATAGTGGCATGCACCTGTAGTCCTAGCTACTCAGGAGGCTGAGATGAGAGGATGTCTTGAGTCCAGGAGTTGGAGGCTGCAGTGAGCTATAATTGCACCACTGCACTCCAGCATGGGTGACAAAATGAGACCTTGTCTCTTAAAAATTTTATTTTTTAGAAAATGAATTACAAACAAAATGCCTGCTTTTCAGTTCTGTACAACGGAAGAGATAGAAAGATAAGCAATAATCCTAAGAAATCAGTTCTAAATAGAGATAAAATCATTTCAGTTGATGTTATACACAATAATTTACAGATTCAATGAAATCCCTATTAAAATACCAGTGGCATTCTTCACAGAAATAGAAAATACAATTAAAAATTTATATGGAACCACAAAGATTCTCAATAGCCAAAGCAATCCTAAGCAAAAAGAAAAAGCCAGAGGTATCACATTACCTGACTTGAAAATATACTGCAAAGCTACAGCAACCAAATCAGCATGGTACTGGCATAAAAACAGACACAGAAGAGAACCCAGAAATAAAATCACACCTTTACAGCCAACTCATTTTTGATAAAGGTGCCAAGAGCATACAATAGGGAAATAAATGGTGCTGGGAAAACTGGGCATCCATATGCAGAAGAATGAAACTAGGATTCCTATTTCTCACCATATGCAAAAATCAAATAAAAATGGAATAAAGACTTAAATCTAAGACCTGAAACTGTGCAACTGCTAGATGAAAATGTTGGGTAAATATATCAAGACATTGATGTGGATAAAAAAATTTTTGTGTAAGACATCCAAAGCAGAGATAACCAAGGCAAAAATAGACAAATGGGGTTACACCAAGCCAAAAAGCTACTGCATAGCAAGGGAAACGAGCAACATAGTGAACACACAACCCACAGAGTGGGAGAAAATATTTGCAAATTACCCACTTGACAAGGGATTAATAACCAGAATACATAAGGAACTCAGACAACTTAATGGCAAATAACAAAGTCCAGTTAAAAACTGGGCAAAATATCTAAATAGACATTTCTCAAAAGAAGACATACAAATGGCCAGCAGATATATGAAAAAATGCTCAACATTACTAGGCATCTGAGAAATGCAAATCAAAACCCCAATGAGGTGTCTCACTTCAGTTAAAATGGCTTTTATGAAAAAGAAAAATAATGACTGCTGTGGAGAAAGGGGAACCCTTATATGCTATTGGTGGGAATGTACGTTAGTACAGCTACCATAGAAAGCAGTGTGGGGATTCCTCAAAAAACTTAAAATAGAACTACCATATGATCCAGCAATTCCACTCCTGGGTATATATCCAAAAGAAAGGAAATGAGTATATCGAAGAGATATCTGCATTCCCATGTTTATTGCAGCACCATTCACAATAACCAAAGTATGGAATCAACTTAAGTGCCTACTAAAGGATGAATGGATAAAGAAAATGTGATATATATGTATATCACCTGGCGCCCCACAGGTGTATGTGTGTGTGTGTGTCTCTGAAACACACATACATAAACACACACAATGGAATATTATTCAGTTACAAAAACAAATGATATCCTGTTATTTGTAGCAACATGGTTGGAACTGGAAGTCATTCTGCTAAGTGAGATAAGCCAAGCACAGAAAGACAAATATCGCATGTTCTCACTCATACGTCAGAACCAAGTATGTGGATCTCATGGAGGTAGATAAGATTGGTGGTTAACAGGAGCTGAGAAGGGGTAGGGGAGGGGTGGATTGAAGGAGAGGTTCATTAATAGGTAGAAATGTAGTTAGATGAAAGAAATAAGACCTAGTGTTTGATAGACCAGTAGGGTGACTATAGTTTACTATAATCTCTTGTATATTTCAAGATAGCTAGAAGAGAATAATTTGAATGTTTCTAGCATAAAGAAAAAACAAATATTTAAGGTGGTAGAGATCCCAATGACACTGATTTGATCTTTGTAAATTATATGTATTAAATTACCACATGTACCCTGAAAATATGTACATCTATTATGTGTCAATAAAAACATAAAAATATTTCAGTTGAAAAATCTGAGAAGGCCTAGAACTTGACATTTGAGTTTGGCCCGAAATATGAAATTTGATGGGTAGGAAGTGGCTGGAACCATTCTTTCAAGCAGAGAGCCAGCTTGACAGGTATGAAGGAGAGAGTCCACACTGCATTCAGGGAATGACTGGAGAACTTTGGCAAAATCCAGGGTAAATGAAGGAGGACTTTATTTAGTAGGGAATGAGTCTGGAAACCTAGGTTTATTTACCCAACAGCAAACACGTCTTAGCACCTGCTAAGTGTCAGGTGTGTGCTGCCTGCTTGATCTACCTTGGCGGTCCAGGCAGTCACAGCCCCTGCTCTCAGCAAGAGCTGAGTGTCTGGAGGGGACCCTACTGTGTAGTATGTGAGCGTTTTTGAGGATGAGAGTTACAGGATCTGGCAAGTGTTTTAAGAAGAAAACTGTGGTGAGCTGTGGAGGGGAGGACTGGATAGAGGAGGTGGGGCTGAGGCTGTAAGGAGGGAAAGGGGGGCCTGAGGAGATGGGCATGTGCAGGTGAGGAGGAGAGGGCAGAGTCCCAGATGGCACCGAGATTTATTCCAAAGGTCTGGCTCAGTCGTGAGACATCTCTTTTTTATGTGGTAACTTTTTCAAGAAAAAAATGTAGGCCACAGTCTCTCATTTTCCCTTCTTCAGAATAACTCTTTAGCCTCACATAGTAAAATTAGGTATGCTTGTAATCGAAGTTATCTTTTAAATAGAAGATTCTCAGCCGGGCGCAGTGGCTCACGCCTGTAATCCCAGCACTTTGGGAGGCTGAGGCAGGCAGATCACAAGGTCAGGAGATCGAGACCATCCTGGTTAACATGGTGAAACTGCATCTCTACTAAAAATACAAAAAAAGCCGGGTGTGGTGGCAGACACCTGCGGTCCCAGCTACTCGGGAGGCTGAGGCAGGAGAATGGCGTGAACCTGGGAGGCAGAGCTTGCAGTGAGCCGAGATTGTGCTACTTTACTGCAGCCTGGGTGACAGAGCGAGACTCCGTCTCAAATAAATAAATAAATAAATAAATAAATAAATAAATAAATAATCTCTATCAGAAAAATGTTATGTTTTCGCCACTAAAATGTGATTGTTCAGGCGTAATTGATCATCGGCAGCCTCGAGGCAGCTCTCCTACCATTTTTTCCAAAGGTAAACTGAGCACCTACCCCGGAAGCTGCATGGTGGGACCGCTGGGTGCTTATCTCTGGGTCGGCTTGTGTGTGCTGCGGTGGAACCCTGCCTGTCTTCCTCTGTTCCGCTGGGCTGGGAATGGGAGCCAGGCATTGGTCCTCCATAGCACTTTGGTTTCCTTACTGGGTAGATTTAAATTTGTGGGTCCCTCTCTTTTGGTGTGAATAGAAGGTAGAGTAAAAGTGTGTAGAACTCAGTGCATAGGGAAATGGTTGACATTTCAACAAGAACATCTCACATATCTAAGATTTGTTTAGCTCTTCAGGCACTGATAGGAGGTTTTAATAAGATCCATGATTTTTAGTTTAATTGGTGATTTTTGAGTACTTTCCTTGTTCCCCCGGTAGAATCCCACCTGGACCATCTTCTATAGCAGAGTAGAATCTGGAACATTTTTTCTTGGTCTGATACACTTAATGGTGGTTACACTTAATGGTGGTTAGTGTTAGTCCCCAGCACACCAGAGGGAGGACATTCCTGTTAGTAACCCTAGAGCTGTTACGTATAGGATTTGTGGGGGGGTTGGGATGAGTTGAAAAAAGTACAGGTAATTGCAATAACTCCTACTAGTGGAGTTGAGAATAATTGGCCTTTTATAGCTGTATGTTTTAGAAGAATTAGAATAGTCAGGTGGGCAGACCTGGAGTCAGGTGGACCTGGGTCATGGTTTTAACTAACCGTTCCATGACTTTGGACAGGTTCCTTGTCATAGATTGAATCATTGAGCCACGTTTTTCACCCTCTGTTATGGAATTCTATTCCCTGGCCCTGGCCTCACGCTCATTGGAGCACACTTCCTTGACTTTGGGCATGGTCGCATGACTTGCTTTGGCTGATGAATTATAGCTGGCTCTCTGTATCCTTGGGTTCTGCATCCCTGGATTCAATCAACCACCAATTGAAAATAGTTTGGGGAAAAACAATCAAAAATAACAGTACAGTGATAAAAATAATACCAATAAAACACAACAACACAACACAGATGGTATGGTTAGGCTTTGTGTCTCTACCCAAATCTCAACTTCCCTAAGTATTGAGGGAGGAACCTGGTGGGAGGTGATTGGATCAGGGGGCAGTTTCGCCCGTGTTGTTCTTGTGTTAGTGAGTGAGTTATCACGAGATCTGATGGTTTAAAAATGTTTGGCAAGTTGTTCCCTCTCTCGCTCGCTCTCTTGCCTGCCACCCTGTAAGATGTGCCTGCTTCCCCTTCCACCGTGATTGTAAGTTTGCTGAGGCCTCTCTAGCTGTGTGGAACTGTGATTCAATTAAACCTCTTTTCTTTATAAATTCCTCAGTCTCTGGAAGTTCTTCTAGCAGTGTGAAAATGGACTAATACAGCATAGTAATGACTGTTTACATTGTATTAGGTATTGTAAGCAATGCAGAGATGATTTAAAATATATGGGAGGATGTGTGTAGGTTACATGCAAATGCTATACCATTTCATGTCAGGGACTTGAGCATCTGTAGATTTTGGTATCCGAGGGGGTCCTGGAGCCAATACGCCACGGTACTGATGGACAACTATATTGGCAAATGTGATGTAAGAGGAGGCTTGATTCTCCTTGTGTGCCTGGGCTTGGGCTCAGGTGATTCAGGCTGAATAAAAATGTGCCCTGGAGTTGTTGTCCCTTTATCCAGGGCTTCACGGGGTGAAGAACAGGGGACAGACCTGAACCCATCTCAAACTGGAGCTCTGCAGGTGAATGCAGCCTGGACCAGCTGAACTTCAACCCATGTGCAGACTCATATGTGAGAAAAATAAATGTAGTTATAAGCCACTGAGATGTTGCATGTGTTATGTAGCATTGTGGCAATAGAGAACTAACACTGTGCTTGTCCTCCCTTCTGTAAAACAGGAATCTGATCTTCCTTTCACAGGGGGTTCTGTTCTAAGGCTTAAAATAAAACAATCCTGTTAGTGCAGTGCTTGACTTGTAGAAGATGATATGAAATAAATAAACTGCAGCTATTTTAAATAATTAAAATATGGGATATACATCCAAAATAAAGGGCATAGTTTCTGCACAGAAGGGAATTAGCCAAGTAAAGAGGAAAAAAGGTAAGGCTCTCACATTGTGTTTTGTGTCTGCTGGAAATTTGTTACTGTTCTGAGTGCTTTCTGCTTACTCATTCAATGTATATATTAGTCTAGGTTCTCTGCAGAATCAATGCACATATACACATAGATTGATTTATCTGTTAACTTACCTATTTATCAGCATTGGCTCACATGATTGTGAGGGCTGGCAAGTCTGAGATTTGTAGAGCAGGCTGGCAGGCTTAGAAACTCAGGTAGAGTGGATGTTGTAATCTTCAGTCCACAATCTACAGGCCAGGAAGACTGGAAACTCAGGTAGGGTTTCTCTGTTGCAATATTGGGGCAGAATCCCTTCTAAATTGGGAAACTTCAGTCTTTGCTCTTGAGGCCTTCCACTGATTGGACAAGGCCAACCCACACTGTGAAGGGTCATTAGCTTAAAGTCAATTGATCATATATGTTAATTCCATTAAAACAATATCTTCACAGCAACCTCTTGTCTGGTGTTTGGGCATCATAGCCTAACCAAGTTGACACTTAAAATTAACCATCACAACGTACATTAATGGGGTTGCCTGCTGTATGATTGGGCAGACCCACAGTGATGAAATGATATAGACTTTGCCCTCGTGGGGCTTAGCGTCCAGTGACTGTTGTTTTATCTTTACAGAAGCCCTGTAAAGATGTGCCTTATTTCCCACCGTTCAACAAACAAGGAAACAAAGGCTCAGGGGTGTAAGGTATTTAACCAAGGTCACACAGTTGTCCATTCCAGAGACCTTACCATTTCCATTCTCTGTGCTGCCTCTCAAGGGAGACCATTTCCTAGATGAGAGTGGCCAGTGGTCAGTGAGCTGCAGCTTATACGGCATTCTCTGTCGGAAAATGACTTATGATCCCTTGACTTCATGCTTAGATGGCTGTTAGCCAATTTGGACTAATGGGAATGTATGGATATAAATTTTAATTGCAACAAATTCTGAAGGATTTTATGTGTGCACACTTTATATTATCAGATTACACTTCCCAGGAGTGGAGTTAACAGAATTAGTTCTCACTCTGCTACCAACTACCACAATTAAGTGAAGGCTCCTGCCAGAAAATAAATCTGTCGTACGTGCTTGTAAACAATAGACTAAATGCATAGTGTAACACAAAAGTCAGTCTACTGTTTGTGCATAGTGGAGATACTGATTGTTAAAGTTTATTTCATGTATCCCTACTATTGCATTGGATCTTTATATGTTTCCTTCTTCTTCTTCTTGTGTGTTTATTATTCCTGTGTCTGTTTTCCAGTTCATACTTCAAAAGAAAAGTTCACTTTTCTAGATTCACTCACTGTTACCTAAATAAGTGTTTAAGGACTTAGCACTGCTTACTGCAGGCTCTGTGGTAAATATGCTGTATGATTTGCTTTTTTTATTTTTTACCTCTGAGGGGTTTACAGAATGATTTGCTTTTTTTAAAGTTCACTTTTTTTTTTTTTTTTTTTTTTTTTGAGGCGGACTTTCACTCTTGTTGCCCAGACTGGAGTCCAGTGGCGCAATCTCAGCTCACCACAACCTCCGCCTCCTGGGTTCAAGCAATTCTCCTGCCTCAGCCTCCCTAGTAGCTGGGATTACAGGTGTGCACCACCACGCCTGGCTAATTTTGTATTTTTAGTAGAAACGGGGTTTCTCCATGTTGGTCAGGCTGGTCTTGAACTCCCAACCTCAGGTGATCCGGCTGTCTCGGATTCCCAAAAAACTGGGATTAAAGGCATTTACTTTTGTATTGAGTTATAACTTACATACAACAAGCATACACATCTTACGTGTATAACCCATTGAAATTTACATATAATCCTGTGTAACCACCATCCTCATCAAGATCTAAAATATTTTTGCACCCCAGCAGCTCCCTGGTATCCCTGCTAGCCCCTCTCCACCCATAGGTAACCACTGTTTCATCTCCATAGCATTTTTTTTTTTTTTTTTTTTTGCCTGTGCTTGAAGTTTGTGCAGATGTAATCATTGATCAGGTGCACTTGCGTGTCTGGCTTCTTCTGCTGTACACTGTGTCTTCAGCACATGACATTTTGCAGTTCTTTTCTTGATTGCTGTGAAGTGTCCTATTGTATGAATAGCCCACACTTCATCCATTCTACTGTTTAGGGACATTCGGGTTGTGTTCCAGGTTTTTCAGTTATTCTGCATAATATTGTTAGGAACATTTTTGTCCATTTCTTTTGTTATGAACAGGAGTAAAATTGCTGAGTCGTAGGGTGTACATATGTTGAGTTTTAGGAGAGATTGCCAAACGTATGTTGAGTTTTGGGAGAGATTGCCAAACGTATGTTGAGTTTTGGGAGAGATTGCCAAACGTATGTTGAGTTTTGGAAAGATTGCCAAACAGCTTTTGAAAGTGGTTGTACCAATTTATACTACTGTGAGCAGTGTTTGTAATCCTGGTTGTTCTATATCCTCACCAAAGCCTTTTTTTTCCCCTTTGGTTTGAAATATTGTACACAAGTCCTCTGGAACACATTTATGGGGTTATGTAAGTGACTTACTGACACCAATAGTCATTACATGCTGTCCTCTTGTGGTTACGTTCTTGGATTGTATGCTGCTCCTGGCAAGCCCCATCCTTGAGTCCCCATGGATTATTCTCTGATGAGCCTGGTCTTAGGGCACTACCAAGAAGGAAGGCAAATACAATTGTAAGCATTTTAACTGAGCCTCAGGGTGCAAACATTCCAAAGACCAGGCTAATTTTTCTTTTTTCTTTTTTTTTTTTAAGAGACAGGGTCTCTTTGGGTTGGCCTAGATAGAGTGCAGTGGTGTGATCATAGCTCACTGCAGCCTGGACCTCCTGGGCTGATGATCCTTTCACCTCAGCCTCCTGAGTAGCTGGGACCACAGGCTTGTACCACCATCTCTGGTTAATTTTTAAGCTTTTTGTAGAGATGGGATCTTGCTATGTTGCCCAGACTGGCCTTGGACTCCTGGCCTCAAGTGTTCCTTCCATCTTGGCCTCTCAAAGTGCTGGAATTATATGTGTGAGCCACCATGCCTGGCCCAGACTCATTTTTTGAGGCAAGATTTGGTATTAGGGAGATAAAGAGGTACTCTGAATTGGAATCACGCCTCACCATGTTCCTTTACAGCCCTGAGCGGGAGGGACTCTGTTAGTTGCCATGATGTTTGCATGGTTATATGATGTTAGTGGGAAAGCAGGTGTCATGCCAGCATGCTGGTACCTTTGTCACCTCGAACTAGCACCCCCTACCCCTGTACCCTAAGTTTTTGAAAGTCAATTTGGTTTATAAGTTTTCTTCCTTTTACAGTTGTAATATGGATTTCTTTTGGCTGCATGTTCTACTTGGAGATAAAAATGCTTTATCTGACTTTAATCCTGACCTAGTTTTACAGGGCCTTCAATTGCTTGTTAGCTCTAGGAGTCTCTAGGGATGCCTGTGACTCACAGCTAAGGCAGTGGTGGTGCCGGCCTCTTTGCATTCCTCCTGTGCCTGTGCCTTTTGGTGAGCTTGTCGGATGGGACCGAGTGTCTGGCGTGGCTTGGGGGAAGAGCATGGAGCGCCTTCCTCTGGAACGTCCAGCTCCTCCCTGCTGGCTTCCCCTTCCACCTCAGTACCGAGACTCTAGCCTGTCTGGCAGCATTGAAGGAAGTCGTGTGGGGTGTGACAAGTGAGTCTTTTCCTCATCGGGCATCTGCGGTGTGCCCTGAGGCTTTGAAACCCAAAGGCCGAGAATTGATTGGGTTGTCTTCTGCTTTCTTCTGAGATGTTGATCCTGCAGAGATGGTGGCGAATGCTCAGTTGCCTGAATGAGGACCTTGTGCTGGAGGAAAGTGTGCAGCAGGCGGGGAAGCCTGTCTGTTAATATTCAAAACGGTGTGTGGCTTCTGCTGCTTGGGAGTTCTGGTTTGTTCCTTTGTTCTCTAACAACATGATGTGACCTTCTATATGGGATGTACTTTTCACTCCTTCAAGAGAACTGCTGGGGAAGTGGAGGAAACAGGGGCAGAGTCTGATTTGAATGAGTATTAGAGGAGTCAGTGCTTGTGGCTATAGACTGAAATAACAGTGGTGCCCAGGAGGAGGGTGATTTTGAGAGGTGAAGCCAGCTGGACTTCTGGGTTAAGTGGGGACTTGGAGAACTTTTCTGTCTTACAAGAGGATTGTAAAATGCACCAGTCAGCACTCCGTAGCTAAGATTGTAAAATGCACCAATCAACGCTCTGTAGCTAACTAGAGGTTTGTAAAATGGACCAGAAAGCACTCTGTAAAATGGACCAATCAGCACACTGTAAAATGGACCAGTTAGTGCTCTGTAAAATGGACCAATCAGCAGGACATGTGCGGGGGACAAATAAGGGAATAAAAGCTGGCCACCTTAGCCAGCCGTGGCAACCCACTGGGGGCTCCTTCCACAGTGTGGAAACTTTATTTTTTTACTCTTCACAGTAGACCTTGCTGCTGCTCACTCTTTGGGTCCGTGCCACCTTTAAGAGCTGTAACACTCGCTGCGAAGGTCCGTGGCTTCATTCTTGAAGCCAGTGAGACCAAGAACCCAACGGAAGGAACCAACTCTGGACACAATTTCACACTGCTTCATGGACTTCCTAGCGCTCTGTTATGGCTGTCTTCCTGGCACAAAGCCCAGGTTTCTGGCCACTTTGGGACAGTGTAGGTGGGTCCTGTGTGTCCTCAGGGCACAGCCTAGAGTGTCCCTGAGTGGGGTGCAGTGGCCCTCTTGGTGTCATGGTTTCTGATAAGGGGACAGTGACTGGCTCCTATGGCTGGTGGAGCCAGTATTTGGGTCAGCTGACCTCTAGGTCTGAAGACAGAGACTTGGAGAAGGAAGACACTGAGCCTAATAGGCCAGGGATTTGGTCCCCTCGCTCCTTTAAAAGAAGAACAACTTAGGGAGATTCCTAACCACTGACCCACACTTTCCCATTCATCCAGAGGTCTTGCATGCGCCAGAATGAGGATGCTTCCCTAATCCAATCCCTTGTGCATGTAGGTCCCTGAGAATATAATAAAATGTAATTTATTGTTAAACATCGCTGACTTTATTAAAAATGTCTTCGCCAGGCATGATGGCTCACGCCTGCATCCCAGCACTTTAGAAGGCTGAGGCGAGCAGATCATGAGGTCAGGAGATCGAGACCATTCTGGCCAACATGGTGAAACCTGTCTTTACTAAAAATACAAACATTAGCCGGGCGTGGTGGCACGTGCCCATAGTCCCAGCTAGTCAGGAGGCTGAGGCAGGAGAATCGCTTGAACCCGGAGGCGGAGGTTGCAGTGAGCTGAGATTGTGCCACTGCACTCTAGCCTGGTGACAGAGTGAGACTCTGTCTCAAAAAATAAACAAATAAATAAATATCTTTTTGATTTCCTAAAGAATTTGCTAAAAAAAATATATGTAGCCTTCTGATTATTGTTGTGTTAATCAGAATGGTAAGAATGTTTTCTTGCCCTCTTTAAAATCAGTAGTGGATATATATTGCAAAGTAGGTTAGATTTTTTAGAGGTTATAGTCTGGAGGAAACATTTTATATTAAAAATAATTTTGCCTAAGTTTTCTTGCTTACTAACATATGGTGGTACCCAACTATGGGATTCCCCCAAATTCTCTGTATGGGATCTTTTAGTTTCAGAAATAGAAAGGAACTTATTATTGGAGAAATTGAGATTCACACAGGCACAAAAAGGACAAATGTTTTACTTTAACTCTACCAGTCACCTTCCTTACTAAAGACTAAGCCAGCGAGTTAAGTGCTTCGGATGTACTAAGACTTTGAATTTAAGACATTGAAAGGCATATGAGATAGTTGTATTTACTTTAAAAGAAGCATCCATAAAAGTGAACATCGTTTAATACTGTGCTTTTCAAATGAACTCTCTGCCCTTATTTCAGTAGCATAGGTATGTGATAGTAGGTGGACTGTGCAATCAGGTTTCCACACTTGTAATTTCTTCATTCAGCTTCACATTTCTAGGCTTTTCAGGAATAACCAAAGGAATCTGATACAGTGCTGTAACCACCTTTCTCTTCTTTGTGGAGCAAGTCTATTTTTGTGTTTCCATTTCAGTTTCCTCTCAGACTTACAGTGTTTCGCTTTTTACATGGAGCTTTCATGGTTCTTAAGCTCAGTTTTCTCTTTCGGGCGGGACATTTGGGTTGCTTTTGCCCAACTGCTCTTCCTTGTATTGAAACATTATGTCTTTCCTGTCAGATGCTAACTTTTAAAAGCCAGTATCTTTATGGCCACTGCAGAACTTTTTTAGTGTGGGAGCAACAGATAGCTAAAAACTAGGCATTTTTAACTGGAGAAATAAAAGACTAAATACTCAAGACTGTTTGTTTATATTTTGTGTGTAAAAGGGAATTTTCATGTTTTAATTTGTGTAGCATATGTCTCTGGGGCTGAATTGCTTTTTACAATACTAATTGTTTCTGTATTTAGGCCTAAGGAAAGTTTGAGTAATAGTTAAGAAGCATCAACAAAACGGTTTCCAAATGTTTGCCATACTACTTAAAGTTGAGTGTTTGCTTTATGCCCCCAGATTATCTTTCATTAGTTATTAGTTCAGGATCCATTTTTTGATATTGCAGTTTTTCCAAATGAAATTTAAATTTTAGTTTTACTTCTGGAGATGGTGGACTGGTTTGTTGCAAACCAATTCACCTGCTGAGAAATACTAGGAAAGGTGAAAAACAACAACAACAACAACAACCACCAAGAGAATGTAAGTGTCCGAGTCCATTTTCATGCTGCTAACAAAGACATGCCCAGCACTGGGTAATATATAAAGGAAAGAGGTTTAATGGATTCACAGTTTCCATGGCTGGGGAGGCTTCACAATTATGGTGGAAGGTGAAGGAGGAGCTAAGTCATGTCTTACGTGGCGGCAGGCAAGAGAGAGCTTGTGCAGGGGAACTCTCCTTTATAAAACCATCAGATCTCATGAGACTTATTCACTATCAGGAGAACACAATTGAAAGACCTGCCGCCATGATTCAGTTGCCTCCCACTGGTTCCCTCCCATGACACGTGGGGAATTATGGGAGCTACAATTCAAGATGAGATTTGGGTGAGGACACAGCCAAACCATATTAATAAGCCAAAATAACACAAAAACCTATGTTTGCGCACTCATGTTCACAGCAGTGTTTAACCACAGCCGAAAGGGGGAACAACCCAAATGTTCATCAACAGAAAAAGGGATAAGTGAACTGTGGTGTGTACATGTGATGGAATATTATTAGCCATAAAAAGGAATCAGGTACTGATACATGCTACAGTGTGGCTTAACCTGAAAAAGATGCTAAGTGAAAGAAGCCAGACATAAAAGGTCACATATTGTATAATTCCATTTATATGAAATATACAAAATAGGTAAATCCATACAGACAGCGAATTGGTGGTTACCAGGGGTTGTGGGGAGAAGGGGCATGGGAAGTAACTATTTAGTGGGTCGGAGGTTACCCTGTTATTGGAGTTACCAAATGCAGAGTTTAAGATAACTTTGACGGCTATATTCAGGCAATTAAATAAGGTGGAGAATTGGACTAGAAATAGAGCTATAAGAGAGTAGAACTGGGAACTGTAAGAGTATAAATATCTGTATATAAAAAATTAACAAATTGAGAGCTCAATAGTGCGTTTAAGTACAGATTAGATATAGGTAAAGAAGGAAATAGTGAACTAGAAAATAGATTAATGTCCAGCTAAAGCATGGGCATAAAAAGGAATTAGAAAACTGTGTCAAACAAAGCATGATAGACACATGGGATATGGTAAAAAGATCTGGGGTAAGTGTATTTAGAATTCCAGAAAATGAGGGGGGGATGGAGGCTGGAAGGAGAGAGAGAAGTAATGTTTGAACAGATAATGTCTGAAAACATGTACCATAAAAACATGAAGCCAAGGAAAGCTAGGGTCACTATACTGTTATCATCTAAGTTAGACTTTGAGGCAAGGATCATGACTGGACATAAAGAGGAAATGATAGCTATACTAAATATATAGGTAACTAGTAGATTACTACAAAGCAAAAAAAAAAAAAAATAAAAGAACTAAAAAAATTCATAATCATAGTTGTAGATCTTAACACCTCCCTTTCAGTCATTGTTAGAACAGCTATACCAATAATTCTCCAACTTTTTGGTCTTAGGTCCTCTATACACTCTTAAACATTTTTGAGGATTGCAAAGATCTTTTGTTTATGTGGGTTATATTTATATTTACTGTATTCATTAATGTGGGTATATTCTGTATATATTTACTGTATTTGCATATATTCTGCATACACTTACTGTATATATTTATATGTGTTTATATATACACTAATATATATGGATAATACACTACAGAAATTTGTTAGGAATTTAAAAACATTTATGAATATAGCACATAAATATTTAAAACAATAACAAATCCAGACATGCTCATGTTAATATCTATTTTCTAAGCAAAAACTTAAAAATATCTTTTTATATTTGCAAATTTTGCAAAATTTGTCTTAAAATATTAATATTTTATACTTTTAAATATTTTTGAAAATTTTGTGAATGTTTAGCTTAACAGAAGATATAGCAATAGAAGACAACATTTCTGTTTTGATATGTTATTTTGGTTGACGTCTGTGAAGAAAATTAGCTTCACAAAGGTGTGTAGTTAGAAGAGGACTATTTTAATAGCTTCTTCAATCATTGTGAATATTCTTTAGTACATCAAACTTGGCAGGTGGTAGTTTCTTAAACTTACTTGCAAAGTAGAATCTGGAATCATCTTGATGAGCTTTTAATGCTATATTACATTAAAATTCATTGGGCTCTCTTGCCCTTTAAATTATTTTTTACTAGTGCATGGTTTTCTAACACTATGCTTTGGTCATTTGGAAAATACTCATTCACTGAGTTATGCAGATCTTTCATCTTTCAAATGTTGACGCATTTCATTGTATAGTATAAAAACTCGTGAACATCAATCTCATCGGAAAATATTGGACTCCATTAAAGTGAGGAATTCTGTTTATCAGGAAAACATCCCTGAGTATGAAACGGCAAAATATTGAGAGAAGGTATTTGTAAGACATGAAAGTAACAAAGATCTTACATCCGTAATGTTTAAGTAACTCACTTAAAACAATAACAAGCAACTCAATAGAAATATCAGCAAAATACTTGACATGCACTTCACAAAAGAGGATATCCAAGTGGCCAATAAATAAATATAAAGATGCTCAACCTCATTAGTCATCAGGGAAATGCAGCGACACCACAATGAGATACCAGCACCCTGCCGCTCCCCCAAGGATTACCAGAATTAAAAAGATGAAAATAGCAATATTGACAATATTGGAGAATATTGTAACTCATACTCTGTGGATGGAATGTGTATTTGTACACCAGTTTGTAAAACTGTTGATTAAATGCTGATTATTTGCATGCCTTATAGACTAGTAATTACATTTTTAGGAGTATAACTAACAAATATGGCACATATTCGCATCAAAAGACGTGCAAGAATGTTCATGGCACCAATATTCCTAACAGCTCCAAACTGGAAACAACCCAGATGTCCTTCAGTAAGAGAACAGATCGGCAGCCTGTGGTGTATTCTTACAATGGAATCCTATACAGCAATCAGTAGAGCTGTTGTTACAC
>NW_012106586.1:5739402-5749455 GCF_000951045.1 Mandrillus leucophaeus
CCTGTGGTGTATTCTTACAATGGAATCCTATACAGCAATCAGTAGAGCTGTTGTTACACGGTGACATAGATACATCTCAGTGTTGAGTGAATGAAGCTAGACACAAAAGAGTAATGTAGTATATGATTTCAGTTTTTATCAAGGTCAGAAACAGGCAGAACAACTCTGGTGTGTTAAAGGTGAGGATGGCGGTTATCTGTAGGGAGGGCAGCAGGGAGGAGGGAAGGTGTGAGAGCACACAGGAGGCTGCCGGGGTGCTGGTAATGTGCTATTTCCTGATTCCAGTGGTAGTTTCATTAAGATGTGTACTTTGTGTTGATTCGTTTAATTATTTAATCACTTTTCTGTATGTATATTTTAATAAAAATTTATGAAACAATGTATTAATACTAAGAAAAAATGTGAGTTAGAAGGTTACCATATCCTTAACACAAAAAGCTTGAAAATGTAGTTAAAAGAATACAGTCCCTCAAGCTGACATTCCTCTGGCATTGTGCTTAGTATCCCTTCTCACACATTCTTAAGAATGTGATCTGGGGCAGTTGCTTAGTTCCTTAAGTTCCTTCCTCATCAGAAAGCTAAGGATTATAATAGTGCTTATTTCATATTGCTATTTTTAGAGCTAGTTAGGTAATATATGTAATGTGTCCAGCATAGTCTTTGGTTCATAATTAGCACCTTAAATTATTCATTGGATAAACATTTACTGAGTTTCTGCTCATGTATCTGGCATTGGGCTAGTGATGGTGATACCAGGAAAAATAAGACAAAGTTAGTGAACTCCATCGGGATTACTGTGCTGTCTAACCTGGTAGTCCTTAGCCACAGATGGTAATTAAATGAAAATTAAATAAACAGCTCCGTTTCTTAGTCACGGTAGCTACATTTCAAGTGCTAAATAGCCACATGTGACTAGGGGTGACGTGTTAGACAACACTTTTACAGAACATTTCCATCACTGCAGCAAGTGTTTCTGGACAGTGTTGGACAGGGCAGGCGATGGGGTGACAGAGGTGGTCATCGCAGGGTCCTGGTAGAGAGGTGAGACTTGAGCTGCTGTGAAAGATGAATTTTCAGGTGGAAGAATGAAGAGTTGTCCATTCCAGTTGAGTGAAAACACAATGAGCCAGGGCTTCGAGCTTTGACTCACCTGGAGATTGTAAGCAGTTCAATATGGCAAGAGCACTGGATGTATAGGGAGGAAGCTGGAGGGGTGGCTGGAAGGCACAGCGGGCCTGGGCTCTGGAGGGCGGGGAAGGCCACATTGAGGAGCTATTCTAGGGGATGCTCAGGAGTGCTTTTATCCATTACTTGCTTACCTCTTAAGACTTAATGCTTCTTTTTAAAAAATCAATTTACTTAACAAAAATAAAACAATCATATTTGTTAAAAATATTTTTTCCTAGTCTTTTGTTTGCTTTTTTTTTTTTTTTAGTGTGTTGGTGTTAGATTTTTATGCAGGCAAATCTATGGTTCTGTTCTTTTAGAATTTCAAAGCATAGAAAATGTTACTCTAGAGACAGAAATTTTCTTTTTTTAACACATAATATACATATTTTGGGGGTACATGGGATACTTTGATACAATTTGATACATTATAATCAAATCAGGGTAATTGGGATATCTGTCACCTTAAATATTTATCTTTTCTTTATGCTGGGAACATTTGAATTATCGTCTTCTAGCTATTCTGAAAGTATGACAGATCAATGTAAACTATAGTCCCCTGACTGATGTATTGAATATCAGGTCTGATTTCTTCTAAGTGTATAAATTTTCAATTCTGTTTTATTTTTTTCTATGCTTTTATTTTATATATTTAAATATAAAATGGTGTTAGGCTAACTTCTATGTGCTTCAAAGGGGTTGTCTAAATTTTAGATATAGATATTACAAATGGCTAGCTAGCAAGTCCCAACCATTTGTTAAATGTTTCCCATTCTTTGTGATGAATCCTTTGTCGTCTTGTATATAATGACATTTACTTCTGAGTTGTTAGTTCTCTTGCTCTTTCTTATGTTAATGTAACATTGCTTATTTATGCCACAACATTTACTAAGTATCTGTGTTTTGTAAATTAAAACTTGTGGTTACTTAGTTTCTCTTGCTGTATTTGAAAATTGGAACTCATCCTTGGGCTGTGGGAGTGGTCTGAACAGGGTAAATCACACAGCTTGTCATCGAAGTCCAGACTAGCCCTGTATTTACTATAAACACCATTCATGATAGGTACATCCTTTTTCTCTTTTCCTGTCTTTTAAAAAATTTGTATTCAGGGGCACAAGTGCAGTTTTGTTGCATGGACATACTGTGTAGTGGTGAAGCTTGAGCTTTTAGTGCAGCCATCACCTGAGTGATGTACATTGAACCCATTAAGTAACTTCTTATTCCTCACCCCCTCCCACCCTTAAAACCCTTCTGAGTCTCCAGTGTCTGTCATTCCGCACTCTGTGTCCATGCATACACATTATTTAGCTCTGACTTGTAAGTGAGAAATGCAGTATTTGACTTTTATGTTTCTGAATTATTTCACTTAAGAAAATGGCTTCGAGTTCCATCCGTGTTGTAAAAGACATGATTCGTTGTTTTTTATGGATGAGTAGTATTCTATTGTGTATATATACCACATTTTCTTTATCCGGTCGTCTGCTGATGGACTCTTAGGTTGATTCCATATCTTTGCTATTGTGAATAGTGCTATAATAAACATACGAGGGAAGGTATCTTTTCGATATAATGATTTCTTTTTTCCTTTGGCTTTCTACCCAGTAGTGTAGAGTATTTGGGTAGATACCAGTAGGTAGTACTATTTTTAGTTCTTTGAGAAATCTCCATACTGTTTTCCACAGAGGTTGTACTGATTTACATTCCCACTGGCAGTGTGTAAGTATTCCCCTTTCTCCACATCCTTGCCAACATCTGTTATTTTTTTTGACATTTTAATAACATCTGACTGGTGTAAGATACCTCAGTGTGGTTTTAATTTGCATTTCTGATGATTGGTGATGTCCAACATTTTTTCAGATATTTGTTGGCCATTTGTGTGTATTCTTTTGAAAAATGTCTGCTCATATCCTTTGCCCACTTTTTAAAGGAGTTATTTGTGTTTTGTTGTTGTTGTTGAGTTGTTTGAGTTCCTTATTGATTCTGGATTTGAATGCATAGTTTGTAAATATTTTTACTTACTCCATAGGTTGTCTCTTCATTCTGTTGATTATTTCCTTTTGCTATTCAGAAACTTTATAATTTAAATCCCATTTTTCTATTTTGTTTTTGTTGTATTTGCATTTGAGGTTTTAATTGTGATTTCTTTGCCTAAGGCAATGTCCAGAAGAGTTTTCTGATAGGTACTCTTTTACAAATATATGTACTGGTCTTTTAGGACTCTGAAAGACAGCTTTACCCCATGGCTGATGATTTATTCAGTAGTGCATTTAGCACACAGCTGTAGATATGTAAAAAGAAACTTGTGTAGCAGTGTTGTCATCTTTTAAACTTCACGGTTATATAGTTTAATATAACAATGGTAATCTATACGTATACACTGTAGGAAAAAGTTCTGTTACTGACATTTTGTTAATTGGAAGACTCAGAAAGCTAGAAGTAACTAGCATGTAGAAGGTACTTTAAATTTGCCAGTCTAGCAAAAATTTCCAGTGGTGCTTTTACTTTTCCTGGTGTCTCTTTTCTCGCTGTCTGTGTGTGTGTGTGTGTGTGTCTGTGTGCATGCATGTACACACACATGTGAGCTCCTGCCAAGGAGTAGGATTGAGTGGTGCAAGGGAATAGGACTTTTGGAAGCTGAGGTAATTCACAAATGTAATTTTTCGGTAGATCATAAGGAAAAAGTCATGGCCTAGGTGTTGGAGGGAGTTGGCTTGATCAGCATCATAAATGCTCATCAGATATGCCCAATAACAACTACTATTGTGTAACATCATCTAGGGTTCCTATGATCTTCCTTTAGGCAGATCAACATTGGTAGAACAAAAGTTGTTTTTCAGAGGTTGCTTTGAAGAATAATTAGTAATTTTCTCAAACAATTTGAAATTCAACTATTGTCACTTAGCTTAGATGAACTGGCATTCACAAAAATTAGGCAACAGGGTTTTTTTTTTCTTATTGTGGAGATGCGGTCTCACTGTGCTGCCCAGGCTGGTCTTCAATTCCTGGCCTCAAGTGATCCTCCTGCCTTGGCCTCCCAAACTGCTTGGATTCCAGGTGGAGCTACCACACCTGACCAATCACCAGTTTCTAGCTCTTGCCCTTCATTCATTTGATGTGAACTATTCCCATGTAGAAATCACTCTCCTTTGTAGAGAGCTTTAGCATTCGCAGAGCACCATTCACATCTTGTGTATGATGCTTACAACATACCTGTGAGTCGGGTGTTCACATTAGCCACAGTTTACAAACATTACAGTCCAGTTGTAGCAAGTAAGAAGCGCCCCCAGGATAGAATAAGTTCCCTTTTCAATCAGATTTGTCAGAGTTCTTCCAGATGTATTCCTCGGGGCTTTCTGTAAAATGAAAGCAAACAGAATCACTGTAATTATAATGGCATTCCATCTGCCCATGATTATTCATGCTTATAAAGATTGGCAATATGACCAAGTTTGAAATATGCTGCACTGAGGAATGTTTTTATTTTAATTAATTATCAGTTATTACACATGCATTTTACATGTACAACGTAATGAAGACTGCTTGAACCATTCTGTTCATATAGAGAATTTTTTTCCCCTTAAGTTCTCTCCAGGCAACCAGCTCATGAGTTTAAACATTATATAGTTTTCCTATTGCTGTCGGCCTATGGGTTAGGTGATTTAATTATATAAAGCAACCGAAAAGAGTCCCATGCCCGTTTGAATCAGCCCTACCACACGACACACATGATTTCATAGATCAGGCTGCTCAAGTTCCCTCTTGTGTTTAGAACATTTCAGGCTACTCTAACTTCTGTAACATTTACCTCCTCTTACTGAATTTCTGCTTCTCGGTGGGCCTGGATTCTGCATATCCCTCTCACGAATGACTGTTTCTCATGCAGCCTAAATATTCACTGACATGACTTTGTTGAGAAATTATAGAATTTGCTTATGGACTTAGCAAAGTGGGTCTCAAGATGAATTAAGATGTTCGAGAGCCCATGCAGATGGACATGTTTTATTTTTCACATTTCTGGTGAACGTTGGCTTTAAGGTAATGCTTAATGTTAACTTAAAACATACATGCAACAACTATGAAGGAAAATGCATGGCAAGGAGGAAGAGAATAATAAAACACAGTAAAATCTCTTTTAGAAATAAGTTCTTGTTTTTTTCTCTCAGCCTCTTTTGGTCTGCATAAGATAGTTGAGTCTCATTGTGGCAATGGTAAACAAAATAGATCTGGTGAATACGCACGAAATACTTTGTAGTAAAGTTGCAAAATAGATCTGGTGAATACGTGTGTGACTATATGAAGGCAGTTGTATTTGGGTTTGATAGATCTCTTTTTTGGGGAAATACTTCTTGATATTCAATCCTATAATTTTACCCTTAACTTTACACTTTGTGTGTGTGTGTGTTTGTGTGTGTGTATAGTTCCATGACGCTAAGATAGCCTTATGCGCTTTCTTTTTTTCTAAGTAGGACCTAGAAAATACTTCTGCTCTACCAAATAATGGCTTCTCAGTTGACACAAGTTGGAATAAATACTTCAACTGCTGGGATCTTGATGTCTTAACTTTTTGGTTTCTATATATTATTGATATTTCATCTTATCACTGTAATCTGAGATAATGAAAAAGTCTTTGTAAAGTCCGTGCTCATTTGGACTGATGAAAGTAGCTGGATTTCCCAAACACTGTCAGCGTCTCTCTATTCATCATGCTCCCAGTGGTTTGGTTGAGTGGCTGATAAGTAAGCATTTCATTAATGCAGAAACTTTCAGAAAGTTTTTGTGGAACAAGATAGTCTCTAGAAAGAAACTGCAACAAAGAATTGCCTATTTGCATTTTTACATAAATATTGTGGCCTACCAAGTTTAGTATCCCTTCCTGAGTAAAAAGAAGTACCTGAATGAATGGGAGCCTGTGAATTCACATTTCCAACAAGTTTCCAGGTGATGCTGATCTCACTCATCTGGGGACTGAACCGTGAGAACCACTGGCCTGGGCCACCTCATACACTCAATGTCATCCTCTGGAAATAGGCAAAGAATTCCTACCTTAAAGGAAGTTTTACTGTGAGGTAGGAGATTACTGTATATACTGTATGAGGCACTAAGGACCCAATCATGGGTAGCTGCTGCTGCTATTTCTGTAATTATTTTTACATTATTTTAAACTAAATTTAAATTATTTCAGAAAATATGTAACTCTGATGTCCCTCTGGTAGGGGAATAAATATACTCAAGTATATGAGGAAGTTATTCCTGCCCTCAAGGAGCTTATAGTCTAGTAAGGGATACAAAAAACTGTGCAAATAAAGCATCGAATATGATAATCACATCTATCTGTCTTGGCACTTTGAAAGGCTAAGGTGGGAGGATTGCTCGAGGCCAAGAGTTCAAGACCAGCCTGGGCAACACAGTGAGACTCTGTCTCCACAAAAAGAAAAAAAAAAAAACTGTTGCTGAATTTTTGTAAATGCCAGCCCATCTAAGTGATAATATCTGAATTTCACATTGTTTGAGAAAATTACTAATTATTTTTTAAGGCATCCTCTGAAAAACTGAAATAATTTTTGGTTCTGTCAATGATGATCTGCCTAAAGGAAGATCATAGGAACCTCTAGGAGGATGCTACACAGTCGTTGCTGCTATTGGCTGTATCTAATGTATACATATGATGCTGATCAAGCCATCTCCCGCAAACACCCGTGCCATTCCTTCTTCCTTCTGATCTACTGAAGTTGAAATACCAGGATTAATTTTAGCTGGGAGATTGGGAATGCTTCATGGAGAAACTGGATTTGTACGTTAAGGAATGAGTAGGATTTGGACTTAGGGGCTGAAGGAACAGGTGTTCTTCATGGAGAAAGGGATGAGGGGGTGTCTGTAGGAATGCCCAGACTGTGATCTGGGCAGAGAGAGAGAGAGGCTGCATTCAGTTGGAGCACAGGAAGACGTGGTAGGTAGAGACAGTAAGATTGGAAAGATGGGCTGGACCCAGATCACAGAATCCTTTGAATTCTTCCATTTGCTCCCAATGCCCCCAGACACTTAGAATTAAGTTTCTGGAAAACTGGCAGGTATTATTATGTGTTCTCAACCGACTCTCACTTTATTTCATAGGTATTATTAGTATGCGGGATTGGCATGCCTTCTTCTATAGGATTGTTTTCACAACATTGTAGAATGTGTTTTAAACATTACTGTCTTGCTGAGACACAAGGTTGCCTAGCTCTCTGACTTACATGGATCATATACAGTGATGTTAAGGACTCTGGCTTGCCAAAAAAGGAGATCAGTAGGAACTGGGAAAAAAGTATCGTGGGCCAAAGCAGCGGTTGGCAAACTACAGCCAGCGGACCAGTTCGGCTCCTCACTTGTTTATATGTGGGCCGTTAGCTGAGAATGGTTTTACATTTTTAAATGGTTGAAAAAAAACAAAAGCATAATATTTCAGAACATATGAAAATAATATACAATTCAAATTTCAGTGTCCATAGTAAAGTTTTATGGGAACACAGTCAAGCTCCTTTGTTTGCATATTGTCCATGCTACTTTCATAATACAGTGCATATCGTCCATGCTGCTTTCATAATACGGTGGCAAGTTGCCGCAGAGACTCAGGGTCCCAAAAGCCTAAATTTACTATCTGGTCCTTCACAGAAAAAATTTGTTAACCCCTGTCTGAAGCACTGGTTCTCCAAAGCTTTAGAGTACATCAGAATCACCTGGAGGTCTTGTTAAAGTGCGGATCGCTGGGCTCCACCTCAGGAGTTTTAAATTCAGTAGTGGAGGGTTCAAGAATGTGCGTTTCTAACAGGTTCCCAGGTGCTGCTGATGCTGCTGGTTCTAGGACCGCCCTTTGAAACCTACTGGTCGAAAGCACTGCTGCTCAGACTTGAAGTTGCTTGGAACTCAAGTGGAGAGCTTGAGATTAAAATGCAGATTCTGATTAATCAAGTCTGGGGCGGAGTCTGAAGTCTGAATGTTTAACAGGCTCCGGGGTGAAGCCGTGAATCAAATGTCCGACTGGCATGGACTTGGGTAAGTATGGCTAGCTTGATTTTGTGTGTGTGAGATGTTGATACAGCCAAAGGAACAGGCTTCTTTTGAGATAGAAAAAAAGTCTATGTGACTAGATTGTGAGCAACTATTTGGGGAAACAAAATTAACTGAAGGCTCTAGGGTGGTAAGAAATATACTTGGGGTCTTTGCAGTGAATTCTCAGCTTATGGGGATATTGAATTGCCTTTGATGCTACCTATATACATCTCTAAATAAATAATAACGAAGGAATATGTTTATTTAACTGTTTGTACTCTTTATTGTGATTGAGTTCACTCTTTACACTGGCTTACATAAGATTTTATATTACTTTATCTGACTGCCTCAATTTGAGCCTTGAATTTGCTAATTACAGTTTTCCTGGGCTTTTATGTTTTGGCTGTTAAGAACTGCAGCTAAAAAGAGTGTCTGCTTCTTGAAAGCAGGGGATGCTTTCAAAGGTCTGGTGCTTAGTAGGTGCTTTGTGATGGCTGTGCAACCTGGAACTGAATTAAAGATTAGGGGCTGGACCATTGCTTTGGAATGCATGAGTGAGTGTTTATTTTAGAAAAGTAATGCGTGAGAAAACATTTAAATTGAATTTTATACTTTTGAGAGATTAACTTCTTTGTATTAATACCTCAATATGTTTGTGAATGACATATTCATTTAGACAAGGGGTCCTCAAAGTGTCTACCAAAGCCACATGAGATCTTTTGATTTTTGCCAAAAAAAAAAAAAAAAATGCTTACTGCTGTTAATGGGAACAAATTATAAGTGAGCTCCTCTTTTGGACCCAAAGCAGCTTCCTAATTATAGGTATTGACTTCAGCCCACTCAGTATGTAAAGAATCTAACTGTAGCACTTGCACCTCCAACACTTCTCAGGTGTTACCCAGTGCTAGTGAATTCACATTTGAAATGTTACACTTAAGGAAAATATAAGTCATTTTTTGGTCTTATTTTAATTTTCATGCCTTTCCTCGAAGGGAAAATAAATAAATGTGTGTATACTACTCCTTCTTTGATAAAGATTTGAGGATGCTTTTAGAAATAGAGCCCATTAAAACTTTTTAATATATAGGATGTTTGGTCACATGGTTATTTTTTTGTAGTTGTCAATTTCAGTAGCTTGGTTGAGACTGTAATTGGTTTTAAGTATGTTGTTTATGCTTTGAAGGAAATTTTCTTTAGAAATTCAAACCAAAATTCACGGGTCATCTTTTTCTTATTCCAAGATGACAGATTGTTTTCAGAGCTAGCATATTTATGCAATCAAAAATTACTGAACACGATTTAGCTATGTTTCACTAGCAAAATAATTTTGCTGTTAATCTGACCTCCTAAATCTGAACTCATTCAGGATAGGAACTTTGTGCCCACGTGCTCACTAACCAGCTATTTACTCACTTGTGTGACTTCTGTATTCCTCCAAGCAAATAATGTTACCTCAGGTGGTCCATAGAAGTGTTTTCAAATGATCCTACATCACCTACATAATTTTAAATAATCTCTCAATTTTGAGAAAATAAGGCTCAGGCCCACAGGTAGAAGTTACAGGGAGGCATTTATTGGTTCTGTATAAGAAGGAGCTTTACTGCTGTTATACATTTTAAATGCTCTGTGAAAACTTGTTTATTTGGTTGTTGAAACTAGGACCAAAAAAGGGTTTGGCATTTTAAGTGGCTTAAATAGGAATCAGAAAAGCCTAAAGTCTTGCAGAGTCTAAAGTAAAATAATTGTAAATCTAGTTCTGGCAACCTAGATGGTTAGATATTTGGGTAACTATTTGGTGTGTGTGGCTTTTGCCAAAAACAAATTGCATAAGGTCATGGGATTTATGCAGTTACATTG
>NW_012106586.1:5749735-5769794 GCF_000951045.1 Mandrillus leucophaeus
CTTTATAACTCTTTACGGCTGCTCCAAAATAGACTGGACTATCTTGTTAGGCAGCGACATTCTTTACAATTAGAAATATTCAAGCAGATGGCAGGCATCTACCTGTCTGAAGTTCTGTGGGTGAGATTCCTCTATTACTTAGAAAATTAGTCTTGTTGATTTCTAAGGTTTTCCCCCCTTATTCCAATATAGGTTATTTCTACCCTGTCATAAAATAGCTGCTTGCAATCTTGAAATATTACAGGAGGCTTAATAACCGTGTTGGTAACATATTCCAGAGCGCCGTGGTGGAGTTATAATGTATGGTAATGTTTGCATTGCTTGTTTCACAGGTATGTATGTAGCTGCGGGGGACCAGGGGTGGGGAAAGGAAACAGCATGTCTTGGGCCCGCATATGGCTGTATACACTGTAACAGGCGTCCACTCTCCCTGGTCTTACAAGCTCAGTTTAGATCTCAAGTACAGTTTGGTGGTCCTCCCTACTCCCCTGTTGGGTGTCCAGTGGGTCCGCCTTTAAACTTAAGGTTGTCCTGGGAGGGCTACCAATTTGTAGATCTTGGAATTTGCTTAACATCTCTGAGCCTCATTTTTTCTTTTACCATATCCAGTATATTTCATATGTAAGGTATAAAAGGGAACGTGTATGTAGGAGAACATAAATGTTTAAATTTGTTTCCAAATTAAGAAGAAACTTGTTTTTCAATTTTTGTTGCATAGAAAGGGATTCTTTTGCTCATTTTATGGGAGGCTGACCCTCCTTAGGATGGAAAATATACATCTCTTCTCCCGTTCATTGAGCCAGGCTTTGACTTTGAGCAACAAGAATTGGTTTTTCTGTTGTGTATGGTTTGGGCACCAGTTTAATGGGCAGCTAGTTTACCCCGAATGGTAGCCAGTGGCCTGCCTTGGGGCTCTGGCTTTTAGAATGCTTTTGGGTTTGCTTACTTGTTTCCAGCTTCTCTTTGTTTCCAGCACAATTTCTTACCGTTACTTCACCTATCTTGCTATCTTGTAGTTACAATATCCAATTCTCTTAATGTTTTGAAAATGTTTTAATTGTGGTAAAATATACCTAACATAACATTTACCATCTTAATCATTTTTGACTGTATCGTTCAATAGTGTTAATTAAATTCACAGTACTGTGTAACCAATATCTAGAACTCTTTTTTTCGTCTTGAAAAACTGGAACTTTATATCCATAAACAGCAACTCCCTGTTTTTCCCCCAGCCCCTGGCCACCACCATTCTGCTCTCTGTCTCTATGAATATGACTGCTGTAGGTAATTACCTTATGTAAGTAGAATCATACAATATTGATCTTTTTGTGTCTGGCTTATTTCACTTAGCATAATGCCTCAAAGGTTCATCCATGTTATAGAATGTGCCAGGATTTCCTTCCTTTTTAAGGCTGAATGATATTCCACTGTATAGATATGCCACCTTTTGTTTATCTGTTGGTGGACACTTGTACTGCCTCTACATTTTGGCTATTGTGACTAATGCTGCTGTGAACATGCATGTATAAATATTTCTTTAGGACTTTGCTTTCAATTCTTTTGAATATGTATGCAACCCGGAAGTAGGATTTCTGGATCATGCAGTAATTCTATTTTAAATTTCTTGAAGAACTGCTATACTGTTTTCCACAATGGTTGCTCTATTTTACATTCACAAGAGTTCACAAGGGTTCCAGTTTTTCCATATCCTTGCCCACACTTGTTATTGTCTGTTTTTTGATACTAGCCATCCTTATGGGTATCAGGTGACATTTTATGGTTTTGATTTGCAGTTTCCTAATGATTAGTGCTGTTCAGCATCTTTTCATATTCTTGTTGGCCATTTGAATATCTTCTTTGGAGAAATTTGTATTCAAGTCCTTTGCTCACTTTTAATCAGGTTATTTGTTTTTATTTGTTGTTGAGCTGTAGGAGCCCTAAAGAGCATTTGGGTGTTAACCGTTTGTCACATATGTGATTGGCAAATGTTTTTTTTCCCATTCGATAAGTTTCCCTTCCACTATGTTAATGATGATTTTTGATACATAGAAGTCTTTTAGTGTAGTTCAATTTACCTATTTTTACTTTTGTTGCTTGTAATTTTGGCATCTAATAAATTATTCCAAATCCAGTGTCATGAAACTTTTCTGTTATGTTTTCTTTGAAGACTTTAGCTCTTACATTTAGGTCTAATTGCAATGTTGTTGTGTCTCAGGGAATAGGGAGGCCCAAAGAGAGGGAGAAATATGGAAAAAGACCAGTCAGTGCAGCAGTCAGAATATACGTATTTGTCAGTTAAGTTTGTCATCTTATGTGGGCATGGTTCATGGTGCTCCCAAAACAGTTATAATAGTAACATCAAAGATCTCTGGTCACAGATCACCATAACAGATATGTTAATAATTAAAAAGTTTGAAATATTATGAGAATTATCAAAATGTGACATGGAGACATGAAGTGAGCACGTGCCATTAGAAAAATGGCACCAATAGACTTGCTTGATGCAGGGTTGCCACAAACCTTCAATTTGTAAAAAACACAAAATCTGTGAGATGCAATAAAGTGAAACTCAGTAAAACAAGGTGTACCTCTAAAAGACATCTAAATTGAGAAGGAAGTAAAATGATCTGTTTGTTGATGCGATGATCTTATATCTATCTAGGAAACCCTAAAAGCTCCACTTAAAAATTGTTAGAACTAATAACTTCAGCAAAGTACTAGGATCAAAATAATCACAAAAAATCAGCTGCATTTATCTACACTAATAATGAACATTTCAAAGAAAATTACGTTTGCAAAACACCAAAAAAAAAAAAAAAAAAAAAAACTTAGAAATTAACCAAAGAGGCAGAAGACTTACACACTGAAAGCCATTTTGATAGAGATTGCATTAAAGCTGTAGGTTACTTTGGATAGTATTGACATCTTAATAATATTAAGTTTTCCAATCCGTGAACACGGGATGTCTTCATTTATTTGTCTTTTACAGTTTCTTTCAGCAGCATTTTCTAGTCTTTCACCACTGAGTAAGGTGTTTGCTGTGGGCTTTTCATATATGATCTTTATCATATTGAGGCAGCTTCCTTCTCCTCCTAGTTTTGTGAGTGCATTCTCTTAATTAAAAACACTACAGTCTTGAGGCTGGGCACAGTGGCTCACACCTGTAATCCCAGCACTTTGGGAGGCCACACTGGGTGGATCGCTTGAGGCCAGGAATTTGAGACCAGCCTGGGCAACATGGTGAGACCCCATCTTTACTAAAAATATAAAATTTAGCCAGGTGTGGTGGTTCACGCCTGTAGTCCCAGCTTCCTGGGAGGCTGAGGCATGAGAATGTCCAGAACCCAGGAGTTGGAGGTTGCAGTGAGCCAAGATTGTACTACTGAACTCCAACCTGGATGACGGAGTGAGACTCTGTCTCCAAAAAAAAAAAAAAAAAAAAAATTAAAGTCTTGCATTTTCCCAAGCACCATGATTAGGAAACCAAGATGAAGCATCTGACTTGATACAGTATCTGTTAGTAGGTGATGCCAGGTGACAGAGCTTCTGGTACTGGCCAGGGCAGGGTGGTGTTTGTTGAAGGGCAGGGCTGGTGATAGAGTGCCTGTGTGCAGCGTGCCCTCATAACCCATCTGCAGTGCGGAAGTACACCAGTGGCAAATGCCTGGATGACCTTTGAAAAAAAAATTCGTGATGCATATCTTATTTCCTGTCACCGTTATTACTGTTTTTCCTTTTCTAAAAAAGAACATTTCTTTATTTGATACTTTTAGTTATGGAAGTCATATATATTTGCTTTACTAAGTGAAGCAGCTTGGTACAAAGATCATACATAGGTAAAATTAGTGATCTAAAGCCCTTTCCAATCCAGCACAACTCCCTGAGACAGTCAGTGTTAACAACCTGGTACGTATCTTTCCAAAAAATTCTTGCTCTGACAAATATATGAGCTCATTTGTACGTACACTGATATTCCATTTTTATTTGAACAGAATAATACTTTTACTCATTATTCTGCAATTTGCCTTTTCAGTTTAACAATGGATCAAGTACATTCCTGCAAATTAGTAGATACAGATCCAACTGCATCTCTTTTTTTCTAATATCCTATACATGGGAATCATATACATATTGGGTGTTCTTTGAGATTTTTTTCTGTTTTCCCTTACTTTCTCTCTGGTCATCTTATCTCTCATCATGCTTGGTAACCCATGTGAATTACTTGGTGTGTATCCTTTTCTGTTTTCCTCTACGCCCAGATAACCATATGTGAACATGTAAACATATAAGGGGTTGAGAATATTTATTAACTTTTATTAACTGGTATATTAAACACACTTTTCTGTATCTTAGTTTTCTCATTTAACAGAATTTCATAGAAGCATCTCCAACTCAACTGGCCATAGCTCGCATTTGTTCTTTTATGGCTACATACTGTTCCATAGTATGGACCTGTTATTATTTATTCAGCTGTCACCCTTTGTTTTCTTTTTGCCGTTAGGAATAGTGTACATTAATAACATATTTGTACATATTTGTACATTCTTTTTGTACTGGTATTTTTACTTTAAAAAGCGTGACAGTGTTTGGGATCTCATTAAAATGTACCTTTAGCAATAGCTATTGCCAGATTGCTTCTAAAATTTTTGTAACAGTTGCCATTAGCAGTTTGTGAGAATGCCCCTTTCTTGACATCTCTGTTAGCAATAAGTGCTAATCTTTATGATTTTTGCATCTGGATGGAAATGTTGTGTTTGAGAAGCTTTCTATACACTTGGTCTTTTTGTTCTTGACTTTGCTGGGAATTTCCTATTCTTTCTTTTTTTTTGCACATTTTTCTACTGAGTTGCTTTTCTATCAACTAAGAGCTCTAGGCTGGGCGCAGTGGCTCACGCCTATAATCCCTGCACTTTGGGAGGCTGAGATGGGTGGACGGCCTGAGGTCAGGAGTTCAAGACCAGCCTGGCCAACATGGTGAAACCCCATATCTACTAAAAATACAAAAATTAGCCGGGCATGGTGGTGTGCACCTGTAATCCCAGCTACTTGGGAGACTGAGACAGGATAATTTCTTGAACTCTGGAGGCGGAGGTTGCAGTGAGCCGAGACCAGGCCATTGCACACCAGCCTGGGCAACAAGAGTGAAACTCTTTCTCAAAAGCTCTGTTGATATCAACATTTTATTTAAAAATGTTTATTGCAAATATTTTTCAGCCTGTTATTTGTCTTTAAACTTTGCTTGTGATATCTTTTGCTCTTGCAAAATTTTTAAATTTCCGTATAGACAAATATGTATCTTTAGTATTATGTTTATATGTTTTGTGGGGTAAGATCTCCATGCATTCCTAGGTTGTATATGTAGTCCCCTCCCTAGATTTTCTTTTTAAGAGCTGTTGGTTTGTTTTTGACATCTAGCCTTTCCTTTTATGTATGTTAGTAAAATTACTTTGCATAATTTTTACATATGGGGCAAGTAAGAGGACCAAATTAATTTTGTTCCAAATAGACAGCCAAAGGTGTCAGCACCATTTATTTGAGTCCAGAAAAATATTGAAGGGGGAGTTAAGGCTTCCCTTGTCAGATGTTAAAACATACTATAAGGGCTACTATAATAAAATCAATATGATAGACAAATATGTCAATGGAACAGAATGGAGACTCCAGAAATAGATCTTAGTATAAGTAAAATTTTAAAAGATGACAATGTGGTATTTAAATTCTGTTGTTAAAAAGAGTGGTATATTTAAAATGTATCTACATTTTTAAAATTCTGGGGGAAAAAAGAATTTGCAGAGTGTGTTCATTTTTACCAGCAAGGCAGACAAATATTCATGGCATTTGCAAATAAATTCCACAGAAAAATGCAGAGTCTTTGCTGAAGGATTTCTCAGTGGTTCACGTTGGGTGTATTCCAGTGACTGTGACAATGACAGTCAAGTCATTTCCTGGCCTCACGCCATAAGTGCTGACAAGTCTGAGGGAATATCCCAGTGGGTCACTTCTTAATTTCAAGGCACTACAGATGACACAGATGGTGCAAGATTAATTACCTAAAAACAAAACAAAATTGTGACCTTCCATTACTTTCTTCTCTCATGAGTCCATGCACCTGGGGCAGTTCCTGACCGAATGCAGCTGGGCAGAATTAGGAGGGAGGGTGTGTTCCTTTATTCAGGAATGTATTCACAGTGGCCCGTAGGGGGAGTGGGTGTGGGCAGGGCTAAGAGATTCTGAGGAGGAAGGTGGTGGTGTGCGAACATCATTGAAGTGGAACTGTGAAGCAGAGGTAGGATTTTAACAGGTGGGATGGAAAAGGTGGCCTTCCAAGAACGTGTGAGACATAAGCACACACACATGTGCAACAGTTTGGTGAAGCGCATGTGTGAGGAGAGAGGGGAGTGGTCAGATTGGGAGTGGCCAGCCCTACATGATCAGGCGTGGGGCCGCCAGATGGGAGACTTACGTATAGGGCTGAGTTTGTTTTGGAAAGGTCACTTCGAGGGATGGTTGGGGTAGAGTCCATTCAGAATTCTCTTCATAACCATGACCTCATTTGGCCTGTGCTCTGTTGACTGCCCCCAGACAGTTACCATTTACTGAGCAATTCCAGGTGCCAAGGTTCATTAGGCACTTCCCATGCAAGAACACTGTGGAGTCAGCAGTAGATCCTGGTCTTACAGGTAAGAAAACTGAGTTACAAGACCAGTTTTCCCAGGGTTATGTCTATTGGCAGAGCTGCTATTCAGAGTCCAGTCTGCTAGGATCCACAGACTTTGCCCATTCTGTCCTATGACACTGTCTTTTACCCACATGTTACATCTGTACTCCTGCCACCTGCCCACAGTAACACCAGCCTGGCATTGCACGATTTCTGTAAAGTTTTGCATAATGCAGCTTGCATTGTGGTTAATGTACCCCAAGCATAATTGAACTGACTTTAAAAAATAAAATATAAATACAAACTAAAAGCAGATTTCTAAGGTATCTAGAGGCAGCTTTTGTGTGGCACAGCATTTAAGGAAAGCCTTTATCTTGTTGTCAGCATATTGCCACAGTAGCCAGAGCCAGCCAGATGGGAATGCGGTGGCCCACTTAGGTACCCTTTAATTGCTCACTATAAATAGCTTAATGATGCTGCTATAAAAAGTCTCCGATGTAAGTGAGGGGTTCAGTGTGACCCATATATGTGATGTTTTTCTAGGTGTCTGTGTCTGGGAAAATGGATGGCCATATCTGAGATGATTTTCACTGCTCAAATGAAAGCTTCATTTCTAAGCCAATCCTTTCTTACTCCCGCTCCCTTCAGATGCCATTGTCTCCCTCGTTCCTTTCTGCCATCATCTGTGGGGAAGTCGAGGTTGACGCTTTATCGCTCTCACGTGCCAGATAGAGTTCCAGCACCCACTTGACGTGGTACCAGGGAGAAGTGCCTGCCTGAGCCAGTCCTGATCTAAGAGGGGCCACTGCAGGCCTTCATGGCATGCCCCTTTCTGCTTGGACCATCATGGGAACTTTAGACACTTTGCTTTGCTCCAGACATGGATGAATTTTCATTTTGTAAATTTTTCCGGAAGTTATGGGGACACAGGTGGTATTTGGTTACATGAGTAAGTTCTTTAATGGTGATTTGTGAGATCTTGGTGCACCCATCACCCGAGCAGCATACACTGCACCATATTTGTAGTCTTTTATCCCTCGCCCCCCTCCCACTCTTCCCCACAAGTCCCTGAAGTCCATTGTGTCATTCTTATGCCTTTGCGTCCTCATAGCGTAGCTCCCACGTATCAGTGAGAACATACGATGTTTGGTTTTCCATTCCTGAGTTACTTCACTTAGAATAATAGTCTCCAGTCTCATAGACGTGAACGAATTTTCTTGATTCAGTCACAGGATCATTTCCGCCATGGTTGTCACTAGCCTTTGTCAGTCCCCACCCTCACCCTCACTCCCATCCCCAGCACCGGGTAGGAATCTCCCTTAAGGTTCTCACCTGCCACAGGCTGTAGATGGTGCCACATCGGTTCCATATGGCGGCAGCAACCTAGGGCTCCTTCTGGTATCCCTGCTCCACCCCCACTGTAGGTTGGCTTCCCAGCTTTGTGTGAAGCATCCCATCAAAACTTGGTGGGTTTCCCCAGCAAAGCCTCCTTTTTCAAAAAGAATAGTATCCTGTAGAATTGGAGATACGAGAGATCAGGAGGGTTGCATTGAAAGCAGAGGGGGTTACTGGGTAAAAACCATATAGAATAAAGACCCAAACTTCAGGGGCGTGTGTATGGCTGGAAGAGACCAAAATACCAACGAAACAAACACTGTAACTTGGAGGATTAAAGGGAGACAGAGGGAGTGAGGGAGCGTGGGAGGCATTCCTAGGGAGGCTGGATGGATGGGCTGGTGGGAAGGAAGTGTGGTGGGGACAGAGGGAAGAAGGCTGCCCTCGAGATGGGTGAGCTGGTGGGAAGGAAGTGTGGCAGGGACAGAGGGAAGATGGCTGCCCTAGAGATGGTTGAACTGGTGGGAAGGAAGTGTGGTGGGGACAGAGGGAAGAAGGCTGCCCTAGCGATGGGTGAGCTGATGGGAAGGAAATGCGGTGGGGACAGAGGGAAGAAGGCTGCCCTAGAGATAGGTGAGCTGGCGGGAAGGAAATGTGGCAGGGACAGAAGGAAGAAGGCTGCCCTAGAGATGGGTGAGCTGGTGGGAAGGAAATGCGGTGGAGACAGAGGGAAGAAGGCTGCCCTAGAGAAACAACAATGCTTTCATGGTCTGGGGCTTGCACCTGCCTTTCCACATGTGCCCAAACATGTATCACAGTGCACAAAGAACTCTGGACGTGGAGATAATGGGTGGATTGTCACTAGAATAGAAAACAGCTTGGTACTTTGACCCATTAGCCTAGATGCCAATCACTAGGTGGTAGTGTCTGGTATCCGTTCCCTTTGTGAAGAGGTGGTCTTTTTCTTACACATAAAAAAATTAGTGATGACATTTTCCATTCATTGCATACTCATGCTTCCTTTGCACCATGGTTCTCTCCAGAGTTTATCATAACTCAGTAAAGTGGGGGATACTTTCCTTATTCTATTAGATTTTGGTCCTCTATATCCCTTGGTTCCACATTAATGGATTCATCCAGCTGTGGATTGAAAATATTCAGAAAAAAGGAGGGTTGCATCTTTACTGAACATGCACAGACTTTTTTTCTTGTCACTCTTAAATAATACAGAATAACAACTGTTTACATAGCATTTACATTGTATTGCGTATTACTAGTAATCTAGAGAGGACTTAAAGTATACAGGAAGATGTGCTCAGGTTAGATGCAAATACTATGCCATTTTATGTCAGACACTTGAGCACCCACAGATTTTTGTATCTATGGGGAGTCCTGGAACCAATGCCCTGTGGATACCGGGGGATGGCTGTATTCAGTTAACTAGCCAAGGCCACAGAGGTGAATTTAGAACTCTCTGATTCTAAACTCACACTTTTTCTTGGGAACCGCGTCTTTTCTCTCAGAAGCATAGATATGCGTGAACCCTGCAATATGATGCCAGGAGTTGGTTCTATTTGCTATGGAATTCAGGAATGTAGCATTCCATATTTTGTGATAGGCATGGGATAGGAGACACGTGACAAAACTGTAAGGTGGACCTTTAATGAATTACTAGCCTAGGCACCTTGAAAAACCATGCGCCTGGGGCATGGTCTCTGAGCACAGCCCATTTTTTTTTTTTCTGAGATGAAGAGGTGCTGCAACCCTTTGTGCCGGAATTGTCAGCGTTGGCTGTGCTCTAACAGTAATAAAGTAAGAAAAAATGTCCAAGTGCTTATTAGGCATCTGAATTTAACTTGCGCCTCCTGCTTAATTAGCACAGTAGTTTGGAATCCTCAGCTCCCAGCCTATCTGTGATCTCAGGCTGCCCCTGGATAGTGGGTTTCTAGAGCCACCAGGCGGAGGGCGTTTTCTCAGCTGTCTATACTTGGCATGGGCTGCCTGTTTTCCCACAAGCCTACTGCTTGCTTGATTTATCTTTATTAATGTAAAATGAATCTATAAGTACGGTGGCACTGCATGCTATTTAAGATCATTTATATCCAACTTCAGCTAACTGAAGATGGTGAGGAAACTAAGTAAGCTTAAAGGATGTTGGAGCAGCCTAAATCGATGTTGGAAAATTTGTATATGAAGCGAAGAGTCTGTTATTCTTAGTCTGTTTACTATTGTTTAAAAATATCTCCAAAAGATTTGACTGTCTGGTTTCTCAGGCTGCACGATGGTAAAAGCAGATTAAAAGGTGTGGAAATTCTCTGGAGGCGGCCACATTGACAAGAGCGAGAAGTAGAAAATGGAACAGGCAATTACAGGAACTTCCAAAATTGGGTCAACAGGTCCCATTTAACGTGACAGCAAATGGAAGCGTGCGCATCACATAGCAGACTCCAAGTGAATCTTTTGGAATCAACAAAGCTATAGCTGTGGGTGTTTGCATTGTTGAGCTTGTCAGCAAGGTTAAATTCATTTCAGTGGCCTGTGTTTCAGATGGATAAGGCAATGCATAATTCACTTTAAAGCTATGTCTGTATTTAATATTTAACAACAAATTTTTTAAAAAATTTTGTTTAGAAAAACAAGCTGGACTTTTGCTTCTGGGAAGAGGTTAGGCTTCTGAGAATACAAGAAATACTCCTTCTAGGCAGACCAGCTGGAGACCTCAGGACTTGGGGAGGAACACAGTGGTGGGGGTCCTTGGGCTTGCTTCTTGCCTTACCTGTCTCAGAGTGGGAGCAGAAGCAACTGGTAATCCAGAACAGCCGTGGACACAGAGGAAAAAGCCCCAGCAACAGCCGGCTTTCTCTAGCCAGAAGACCAGGAAAGGAGCAGTTCAGCAAGACAGGACACTTCTCTGATCACATCTCGACTCCAGCTGAACAGCGTGGAAACGGTGTGCCCCCACTTCCACCTGTGCCAGTGAATGTCGCATGGAGAGCCTAGGCTCCCCATCTTCTGAGATTGTAATGAGTGGTTTCAACTGCCCCCACCAGGATGGTGGTAGGGAAGGCTGAGTGAGGAGCTTGGACTTCTACCCCCGCCTGGCAGCACCAAGGGCACCTCAGCGTCCCCGCTGCAGTGGTGTCAGAGGAGGCCCAGTGGAGAGGCAGGACTTCATCACCCATAGCAATAAGGTCGCACACCCCTTCCATGGTTCAGTGGGGGCCACATAGGGAGCCCGGACTTCTAGCCCTGTGTTAGTCTGTTTGCATGGCTATAAACTGGGTAATTTATAAAGAAAGGTTTGTATGGCTCATTGTCTGCAGGCCGTGCACAAAGTATAGTGTCAGCATCTGCTTCTGGTGGGGACCTCAGGAAGCTTCCACTCATGGCAGAAGGTGAAGGGGAGCTGGTGAGTCACACGGTGACAGAGGGAGCACGAGGGAGAAAGAGGAGGTGCCAGGCAATTTTTAACAACCAGATTCCAAGTGAACTCGTAGAGTGAGAACCCACTCATTATTGCTAGGTCAGGACCAAGCCATTCATGAGGGATCTGTCCCCATGACTCAAACACCTGCCACTAGGCCCACCTCCAACACTGGAGGGTACATTTCAACATGGGATTTGGAGGGCACAAAACGTCCAAACAGTATCACACCACCTGTCAGTAATGTGATGGTGCAGCCCCCTTCCCCTTTTCTTCTGCCAGAGCATTTTCAGGTTGAAAGGAGTCAGCCTCTCACAACAAATAACATAATATGCAAAACGTCTGTCTTTCAATAAAGAAGCATATGTCATACCAAGAACCAGGAAAATCTCAAAGCTAATGAGAAAATACAATCAATAGATGCTGATATTGAGGTGACAAGTGTTAGAACTATCTGACAAAGATTTTAAAACAGCCATTATAAAATTGCTTCAAGAACACCTGAATAAAATGCTCAATGCCATTAGGAAAATGTAAATCAAAACCACAATTAAATACCACATCACACCCACTAGGATGGCTATAATTAAAAAGACATGTAAAAAGAATGTTGGCAAGGATATGGAAAAGTTAGAACCCCCATAAATTGCTTGTGGGATTATAAAATGGTACAAAGAATTTGGAAAGCAATTTGGTGGTTCTTCAAAAAGTTAGATACAGAGTTACCATATGACTCAGTAATTTTACTCCTAGGTATATATCCAAGAGTATGAAAACATACATCCACACAAAAACTTGTACACAGATGTTCATAGTATTGTTCATAACATTCAAAAGTAGAAACAATACAAATGCATACACAGTATGTCATATCCTCATACAATGGAATGTTATTCAGCTATAAAAAATGAGGTACTCATTCATACTATGACATAGATGAACTTTGAAAACATTATGCTGAGTAAAAGAAGCCAGACACAGAAGGTCACATGTTGTATGATTCCACTCAAACATGAAATGTCTAGAATAGGCAAATCTATAAAGACAGAACATAGATTAATAGTTTCTAGGACCTGGGGAGAAAGGGAGATGAGGAGTGACTAGTGATGGGTATGGGGTTTTGTATTTTGATACAAATGTTTTGGCATTAGGTAGTGGTAGTGGTTGCACAACTTTGTGAATATACTGAAAACCACTGAATCATATACTTCAAAAGGATGAATTTTATGGTGTGTGAAATATCTCAGTAAATACAATGTTTCAAAAGGAAACTACAGGCACACTTGAAAGAAATAAAAGAAAGTCTCCACAAAGAAATGGATGATATAAAGAAAAACCAAATGGACATTGTGGAACTGAAAAATATAATAAATAACTCAATGGATGGGCTCAACAGAAGAATGGCGGAGACAGAGGAAAAAAGTCAGTGAGTTGGAACATAGAGTAATAGAAATTATCTAAACAACAGAGAGAAAATAAATTACCACCAGGGAACTCTAACAAAAGATTTTTGTTGACATTCATGTCATCAGAATCCTGGAAAAAGGAGAAAGAGGATGGACTAAAAAAGTACTCAACTAGTGGCTGAAAACTTCCTAAATTTGTTCATGATAGGAACTTTCAACAACTTTAAGATTCAGGAAACCGAGAGAATCTGAAACAGGATGAATCCAAAGAAATCCACACCAGAACATATTCTAATCAAACCTGTGAAAACAAAAGACAAAGAAAAAATATCGAAAGTAGCATTAGAGAAATGACACCTTATCTATAGAGGAAAAACAATTACAATGATATTGGATATCTCATCAGAAAGCGTGGAGATCAGAGCAAAGTGAAAGCTAGACACATTCTATTTTACTCCATTATAATCATTTCCATCAACTCTTCCTTCCCACCATTGGGTTACAACTTAAAATTTTAAATGACAAAACCTCTGATTATGAAAATAAAATTTAATTATTGATAAATTGGGATTAACATAGAGAAACTACAAATCACTCATAATCCTACCACCTGGAAACCTTGTCAACTTTTTCATGTGTTTTATATCCAGTCTTTTTATTGTACGCTTTACAAAACTGGGATAATCTAAGATACGTAGTTTTGCCTTGTACCTTTTCATTCAACTTTGGATCATGTGAGTTTTTCCACTTTGTTAAATAGTCTTCAAGGACATGATTTTTCATGGTTGCATAACATTCAATACTCTGAGGGTAAAATGATTTATGTTTGGTTATTTTGGTGGTTTGCAAATTCTTGTTATTTTAAATAACACTCCCATGTCCATCATTGGTTATCAGTCTTTGGCTATATCTCTTGATTATTTCTTAGGATAGGGTTTTGGGAGTAGAATTCTTGGATTACAGAGAATAAATATTGAAAAATTATTTCTATACATATTTATATATATTTATACATATATAAAGAGATTTTAAAATATTCTGTCTATATATACATATAAAATAGAGATTTAAAAAATATATGAAGAATATACATTTTTCATATATTTTTAACAAATTGTTGTCCTGAAAAATTATACTAGCTTACATGATGGGAAAAGTGTGTATGTGCACATATATGATTCTTATAAAAACATCAAAGGTACTCTTCCACCAGTCAAGTCAAGAGTCTTGATGTGTTTTCATCTCTCTTCTCTTCCCTCTCCCACACTGTTCCTGGCCCCAACTCCTTGATATTTCCCATATTATAATTTTCTGGAATATTGGTTTTAGAAAGTTCTTACTTTTTAAAATAATTACCTAGACAAATATAAGTTTACTGATGTATTATCTGTATTCTCTCTTAAATTGCAGCCTTCAATCTTTTGCAACCATTTTTTGTTTTATATATCCTCTAGGTATCTTTAGCATAGCTTTGTAGATGGCAGGTCACTCTGAGGAATTAGTGGAAATGAAGTTTCTTTAAAAGAAAACAGAAAAACTAGTTTCCTGTTGGCAGCTGGTGTATGCCATTGGCGATCTTTGCTCCTGAAACTCTCAAGATATTTTTGTGGCCTTTTTTTGGTCTCCTTTGCCTCAGTCTTAGATTCATGATGATTTTGTGGGCTTAGTAAACCAAGATTTGGGAAGGTTACTGAGCCCTGTCTACCCAGGACTTGCTCTGGATGTCTCAGAGGCGCTGGATTTAGAGCAGTGTGAGAACTTCCAGAGCCTTGTGGACACTGGGTCTCTGTGTGGTGCAATCAGACCAGCCCTGATCAGTGTCACTTTTGGGACTGGTGGGCCAAGCTTGCAGGTTGAATGCCCTGAGAATTCTGATGAGTCTTCTGTCCTGCACCATCAGTGTCCCCTCTTTCTACTCTATCATTTGCAAACAACTCATAAACATACTATAATTGAGCCTTCCTTTCCTTTTTTGTAAAAGTTTGTATTTCAAAACTCATTCTTTTAATTGAAATAGAGTATCTGCGGCCGGGCACGGTGGCTCACCCTTGTAGTCCCAGCATTTTGGGAGGCCAAGGCGGGCGGATCATGAGCTCAGGAGATCGAGACCATTCTGGCTAACATGGTGAAACCCCGTGTCTACTAAAAATATAAAAAATTAGCCAGGTGTGGTGGCGGGCGCCTGTAGTCCCAGCTACTCAGGAGGCTGAGGCAGGAGAATGGCTTGAATCCGGGAGGTGGAGGTTGCAGTGAGCTGAGATCGCGCCACTGCACTCCATCCTGGGTGACAGAGTGAAACTCCGTCTCAAACAAAGCAAAACAAAACAAAACAAAACAAACAAAAAAAGAAATAGAGTATCTGCATATATGTAAATAATGCAAAAATTTTATAGTCAAAAGTAAATGTCCCTTTCACACCAGATACCCAGTTTCTTTCTGTGAAGACAAAAAAGTGGTCTGTTTAAAGACAGCATAAACATGTATATATGCACATGCATGCCTATATATAGTGTATCTCTATGTATATGTATGAGAGTGTGTGTGAATATATCCTTTCTTTAAAAACAAAACCAAAACCCCTTCCTTGGCTTCACCACTTCTTCCATCCATTTCACAGTCCCCTTTGCAGAAGCACTTTTTGAAAGAGTTGTCTGGACACTTTCTTACCTTCTCCTCATTCCACTCCAGTCAGGCTTGCATCCCATCGCTCCATGGGGACTGCTCTTGTCAGCTTTACCAGAACTTGCACTTGGCAGCTGCAGTGGTCACGTCGGGTGTCATCTTATCCTTTCAGACCTTGGCACAATGGCATTCTCCCTCTTTCTTGAAATGCTGTTTCCCATCTCTTGCTACTCCTCTGGCTTCACTGCTTCCCAGTCTCCCCCTAGCCTGACCTTTGAATGTTGGAGTGTCCTGCAGCTCAGCTCAGCTGTGAACTCTTCATCCTTCGGTTCTACTTTCCCCATAAGTCTTCCCCAGGCCCTTGGTATCAAAGTGATATTTCCAAAATTCTAACCTCTAGCCCTAACCATTCCACTGAGCTCCAAACTTATTTGGCTAATTGTTTAATTGATACCTGTACTTGGATGTCTAATAGAGGTCTCAAAATTAACATTGCCAAAGTAGTTTTCCTAATTCTTTCCTACCCAACCTGTTCCTACCTGGTCATCCACATTCTAGTAAATGGCAATACTGCTGACTCTGCTGCTAAGTCAACAATCTTGGCAAGTCCTATGACCTCTTTTTTCAGAATATCCTTGCTGTCTTTCCTCACTGCTTTTACTCTAGTCCAAGCCACTGTTCCTTCTACCTGTTCCTCTAATCTGGTCTTTATTCTGTGATTAAGAGAAATTTGAAAGTGTAAATTGGATTGTGTCATTCCTTGTACAGCTTAGAATAAAATCCCGACCCCTTAACACCACCAGCAGCAGCGCGTCTCTGTTTGTCAAACTGGGCAGCCTTGTCTTGTTCACTGGCATAGCCACTGTACCTAAACACTGCCTGACACTTGACAGGTACTCTGAATTATGAAGGATGGTGATCGCAGGTGTGTCTGCAGAGTTGCAAGTGACACTGGGGATAAACAAATCTGTTGCTGCTTTTGGGCATTGCTTTGGGGACCTCAAGTGAACTGGGTCAGTGTTTCAGTCTGTCTGAGCTTTAGTCTTGTACAAGAAGCTTTTCTGTGTTTTTAATGCCTGCGTCTTGGGTTAGAAGAACCCTAATGCCCAAAGTCTCATACCTGGTAGTGATGGTTGGCCTTTCTCGATTGCACATTTCTGAACAGCATCTCTGTGTTCCCGAGCTCGACTCTGCTCATCTTGGCAGGGTCTCCTCCTGTGCATGTATAGCTGATAGTCCCATATGCTCCCTGTTTTGATAGGGCTCCCATTTTAGAAACATGTGGTTTGTGTGCGATTGCTCCCTTTAGCTGATGAGCAGCGCAGTAATTGCAATCACCCCGTGGCATATGTGTGTCACTTTCCATTTTGGTAACATAGTGGGGAGAGTCTCTTGTTTTAACCCGTGTCGTCGTAATGAAGTTCACACGGATGGTTGTGATTTATGATCTCTCTTCTAGCTCTTCCTGCCGATGGCACATTTCTTCATAGTTTACAAAGTTCCTTCAATAGCCGCATGGGATTTTCGAGCCTCCCGAGGTAGGCAGGAGTGGTAGCGGGTACCCCATTCACCGCATGGGGACACTGCACGGAAACAAGCGGCCTCTAAGTCACTTGTTCAGATCCCATCATTTGTAATCGGTGGGCCTAGATCTTGAATCTCAGCGTTTGGAACCTAAAGGGGGCTTTCTGGCATTTCTCATTTCTGTCTACACAGTCTTAGGTGTGCAGTGATTCCTTTAATAGGTTGTAACACTGGTTGTGAGAGAGAACTACCTGGAAGCCTCTTTGTATTGCATGTTAACAATTCAGAAGTGTGTGCCTGAGCGACTGGTTGTATTAGAGCTCCTCAGAGAAAGAATCATGGAGCACATGGAATGTATATGTTATATACGTATATATGCGTAACATATACATATATACGTATACATATGTGTGTGTGTATATATATGTGTGTGTATATATATGATAAAGAGAGGTTTATTTTAAGGAATTGGCTTATCAACTGTAGGAACTAGCAAGTTCAAAACCTGCAGGGTAGGCGAGCAGGTCAGCGACCCAGGAAGAGCTGATATTGCAGTTCAAGTCCCAAGTCAGTCTGGAAGCAGAGTTCCTTCTTCCTCGGAGGACCTCAGTCTTTTTCTCTGAACACAGTCAACTGATGAGGTGTGACTCACCCACATTATGGAGCATAATCAGCTTTTCTCAAACTCTGCTGATTTGAATGTTAATAACTTCTGAAAAATGACCTTTACAGCAACATCTAGATGGATTTGCTTAAACAACTGGGTACCATGGCCTAGCCAAGTTTACATATAAAAATTAACCATCACATTGGCTGACTAAACAGTGCTCAAAGTGATGAGCAGCGCAGCAATTGCATAAAGAGATTTCTGGAATATCTGGTAAAAATGAAATGTTTATATTTTCCCTACCATTGTTAACCAAATGATAATAGTGAAGTAAAGTAATAATGAAAAGCTAGAGCCTTTAATCATGGGGTTATTTTATGATCCCCTCCAAATAATACTTAGCGAATTAAAGATATGACCTCCCCCTCTTTTGCATTAGCACCAACATTGCAAAAAAATGATTAATTCCTAGGCAATCCTATAGCGGCTTGCAAGAATAGATTCTAATTATCACAGCCTTTTATTTGAGAGACTTGTTTAAAGATATTCAGTTTATTTGCACATTCTTTGCTTTGGAAATACTTAGATTTTGTGCAAGTTCTTAGATAATTTTCTATTCATGTTTATGCCTAATTCAAGAATTGGCTATTGGCTGGGTGCAGTGGCTCACACCTCTAATCCAAGCACGTTGTGGGGACTGAAGTGGGAGGGTGGCTTGAGCTCAGCAGTACAAGACTAGTCTGGGCAACATAGTGAGAACCATCTCTACAGAAAATTAAAAAGCAGTTAGCTGGGCATAGTGGTACGTGCCTGTAGTCCCAGCTGCTTAGGAGACTGAGGCAGGAGGATGGCTGGAGCCTAGGAGGTCCATGCCGCAGTGAGCTGTGATGGTGTTACTGTGCTTGAGCCTGGGAGACAAAGTAAGACCCTGTCTCAAAAAAAAAAAAAAAAAAAAAAAAAGAATTGATTATTATTTTCTGAACATTTCTCAAACTTGGAAGGTTTAGCATTGCAAACCTGGGCTTACCCCGTGAAAATAATACCCATTTTGAAATATTAAGGAAGTTTACAATTGTACGGTGTTTCTTGATTTGAGGGATAATCTTCCTCAGAGGAAATTTGTACAAGCTGAATTTATTGAGAATAGTATCACAATTTCCCTTGATTAAGTATGGTAAATGTGAGTATATCCTGACCACTGTTACCACAATCTGGCAGTAGTAGGACTGCAATAGCAATTTCATACACTGGACATCATTAACTACCTTATGAAACTGCCTACAAGACTTACCAGGCACTGTATTTGCAGTGTGTGAATAAGTTCAAATAAGGTCTTAACACCTCATTTCCAGCAGGGGGAGGAGTCATGATGGAATGGTCAGTAGCATCGTTGAAGATGAGTATTATACAAACTAAATTTAACTTCTTTTGCTTTGAACATACAGCACACCCTGGGGGCCTGGCTACTGTATTAATATCCCTTGTGCACCATTTTACTATTCATATTGCGGAGAGGAGAGGCATTTCTGAAATGATCTACTCATCAGGAACTTTCCAGGAAGGTTAAAATTAACCAAGTGTAATTACAATTTACTGCATATTAGACTTACAGTATGTCTTCTACCCCACCTATATCCCTGTAGTCTTGCCAGTAAGAAGAAATAAAAAAGCTCTGGTCTATTTAAGAGACTCTTGATTTACCCAACAGAGGACGTGCTGGAGGAACTAAAGCATCTCTGCCATTATTGTCATTGTCATTGTTATGAAAAAGCCTCTATCAAGTTGTTGGAGGCCATTCTGAATGTTATTCACCAAAAGTACTGTCTGGTTGGCTCACAGCATTAGATACTGGTATCATTGGAGGCAGGATGTTGATTTAGAGCTCTGTGGCCCTTCTCATTTCCCCCTTCTCAAGTCAGCCACCTCACACACACGTGCCCTTTCCACCCAGATGATGATCTGTGCAAAAATTCATCATCCCTGGAAGAAGTAGCCCAGCGTATGTTCCAGGAGCCATGAGTCTGTGTATATAGAGAGAGGATTTTGTTTCATAGGGAGTATATGGCTGTAGTTCCTGTGTGTTATAAATATCATATAAAAACATGTATGAATGTGAAAATGTTGGAGATGTGGACAGAACTACACCCTGTTATTATTTCAATAGCATTTATTTTTATAGTTCTTTAATGACATATTGTTTACACAGTTGAAGCATGCAATAGATAAAAATTATTTGTGATGTCACCATTCAGAGATATACCTGCTAACATTAGACTGCAATATCTTCAAGTCTCTCCAATTTGCCTTTTGCTGCGTAACTGTATAGAAAGTATCTGCAGTAATGATTCTGATTTTTTTGAGGTATCATTGTATCTCATTTTTTCCATAAAAGTTAGTTTTAAAAAATTAATTTTTATTGTTTGCATTTTTAAAATTATTTGGATGAACCAAAATATATTTTATACTATGAGGCTGGGCAGAGT
>NW_012106586.1:5771249-5795325 GCF_000951045.1 Mandrillus leucophaeus
CTAGGATTACAGGCGTGAGCCACCGCGCCCGGCAGTCACTTGAAAACATTTAAAAAATTTCCGGATTTAGAGTATTTTAAAAAATAATCATAATATCCTGAATCATTACCGGTAGTGTTGTTCCCTTGATATTGGTGACTTGAAGCCAGCTATATGATTGGGGGCCACTGAAACACAGCAAAACGAGCTGTTTCACAAGGAAAACAAATGGCATGATTTTGATATGGAGCTCCATGGTCTGATGAGCCAAGTACTTAGGATATGTCCAAAGGAATCCTCAGGCTCTCATTTTGAGATACAATCTGAGTACCTGTTCTCTCAAGCTGAAAAAGAAATTATAATGAAGAATTCAAGTTAATAGGTGAGAGAAATATTAGACCCATTAGGACATTAACAGTAAGAGCTATATAAAAATGGAATGGGCCACAGTGAACAAGTACGGAAATAGCAGTCTCATTTATGGATTTTATTTGCATTATATAATGGGGTGCAGACATTACATTCATTGCTATTACCACTAATAACAGCACCATTTTATGTTTTCAAAATGCTTTCTATTTTATGCAGGGCTTCCCACACACTTGAGCTCGTTTACTTCTCATGTAAACATGTGGGAAAGTGTAGACAAAGAAACTGAGTTTCAAAATGGTGACAGCACTTACCCAAGGTCAGAAAGCTTCCATGTGGCCAAAACAGGACACAAATTGAGATGTTCTTGTCCCATTTTTCATGTTCTTTCTGCCATGCCAAAGCTTGCCTTGTAAATAAAGTAATGGATGAAATTCATGTGCTGCATGCAAACAGCCATGCTGGACAATTCGTGGTAACACTGATTTCAAGTGCTAATAGCCAAGGGTGAAAACAAACATATGATTTATGGCTTTAATATTAATGAGAACTTTCAAATTTCACAAGACATAGATGGCATTGAGTCTGGGGGTGTTAAAACTACACGCAGCGCAACTATTGAGGAGAAAGAAATATTTGCCTAGATCAAAGCAATTTTGAATATTTCTCAGCATCTTAGATCTGCACAAATAAAGCTGCATTTGGGAGGTAAGGAAGGTGGCAGGGTCCACACCCTGAGAAGAGGAAGATGCAGCCCCTGGGATCCCAGCAGTCACAGGTACAATAATGAATGGCTTCTCTGATAAGTGACCCTCCAGTTCTTCCAGGACACTTGACTGCAGAAAATAGTTGGCATTATTAATCTATGAAATAATTGGTCCCCTTGATGTCCTTCTGCACTGCGTTAGCAGGTGGCCCTGTGAGGAGTCAGCTAAAATCATGCCTGCTCAGCACCAGGCAGCATTCTCAATCACCAAAGCTTCACAATAAACAGTACGCATTTGGGTCTAGGATCTTGTAATGTTCAGAAACCCAAAGCAATCTTAGTTTCTCAAAGGGTCAAATTGTAAATAATACTGAAAGCACAGCCACTTAGGTTAGTTCTACCCTTTGGTCAAAGGTACAGTAAAACCTAAATACTAACGTCACAGCCCCAAGTTCTGAGAGCTGCAGGGTGTTAGAGAATGACGTTCCCATTCTTCAAAGCTCAGTTCCTGTCTTATGGAAGAAAGTGTACCTTGAAAAGGTAATTCTTTAAAAATCACTTAGAATTTTTGTTTTGTGAATTATTTAAACATAAAAACACACAAAATAATTCACCTTTATCTACATCCCCATTTAAGAGATGCTGATTTTTTTTTGCATTTGCTGCAGTCGAGAAATGTTTCAGACACAGATAGTTAAGCCCTATCTTAATTCTTTCCCTATGCCCCTTCCCCCAATAAAACTGCTAGTCTGAGTAGATATGAACATTTCCTTGCATGATGTTGTTTTCTTAATATACATGTGTGTATGTGTGTGTGTGTATATATATATAAATATATAAATATAGTTCTATTTTGTATGTTTAAAGTGTACATGCACTCTGTATGTAGCTTGCTTTTTTAGAAAAAAATCCCTAGCATTATTTTTTGAGATTAAAATGGATTTTTTTTTATTAACTGCTCTAAATTTATTAACCTGCTCTATGATATGAATAGGAAGTGGATGTAAAATTTAATTTTTCCTGTCTGCTGTGGTGGACACTGAAATTATTTAAAATTTTTCACTCTTAGCAAGAGGAATGCAACAACACTTCGACAGGTAACTCCATGGACACATGAGAGTTATCCTCTAGGCTGTTTTGAAAACTGTCATTATTGCACATTATAAGGGTAAGTTTTGTTTAGTTAAACTTTTTTCCATTAGACGTGTATATATGCAGGTGCACTGGGCTGTGACGTAAAATATATTTCTTACTGAGGGTCACAGTGAAAAGCTGGAAGCTGCCACACTAGGGCATGTACCTTAGACCTACTGCTGGATCACAGGATATATGCATCTTCAGCTGTCCTGAATGTTGCCCAACTGCTTTTGAAAGTGACTGCAACTTATGTGCAGGGCTCCTTCCTATTTTACCACATTTTAGCACTAGGCTTTTGTGACAAGGGTTTCTAACTGTAATCCTAGTTTGCTTTTCCCTATTGCTGATGAGACTGAGAACAAGTCAGTTCTAAGTGTTAGAAATCCATTTATTTGAAAGTTTATATTTTGTAATTTTAGCACAGTATTGGATAGTCACAAGAAAAATAAAGCATGTGGAAAGGAGAGGCTAGGATCTTTCTAGGTTGATAGGAAGAAGGCAGGCGAGAAATAGCTAATGTTTTGATACCTGATGTTACAGACTTCAGCCTTAGAAAACGACTAGCATTGATGGTGTTCTCTGCTGTCGGGTATGAGATGTGTTGCACTTAGAGTAGAGGGTGAAAATGTAGGTGCCTTCAGCAGCCTGTGTTTTTATGTAAGTGAGTGAAGCGTGCTGGGTATAACATGTTTGCACATTTAATGCATGGAACAGTTCTTCACTCCTTCAGAGATATATTCTCTCTCCCAATTTTCTTGTTCTACTGCCCTCTTAGTCTGTCTTTTATTTTCTGTCTTTGATGCTTGTGTGTGTGCAGAGAGCTAACTGGACGGTGAGTAGTTTCTTATGGCAAGTTTCCGTGGTGGGCTCTGCAGGGGCAGCTGCAACTCTGCTCTAGGGGAGTTTTGTTTTGTGGGAATTAGAATCCAATGTTGCTAGATATTTTTATGCGTTTTCCAAGAGAAAGTGGAAATATTTTTAAAAATTAATTTAATCTTGTGAAGTCTCTTGATTTAGTTTTTAAAATACTGAGCCATGTTTTTAAAAACATAGTTTGGGCCAAACAAACTGTATCTGAATTTAGACTGTGAGCCACTGATTTGAAATTTCTCTGTTAAGGGAACAGAACTGTGAAATGGCTAAGTTTTTAGAAATCGTGAACACCAATGTTGACTCCTTGTGACCTAATTTGTCATTTTGCTTGTTTCCTCCTGGGTGTGTAAATGAGTGCTGAAGGAGCTGTGAAATTCTGAATAATACTCATTTGTCTTTGCTCCTCAGCACCTAACACAAGGCTTGTTATATAACAGGTTCATAATAAATGGTTGTCCAATCAATGCATAAATGAATGATGAAAACATACAGCTCCTGTTCCTTTAGAATGGAAAATCTTAGAGTTAAAAAACATGCTTGCTGTTTACCAGTATTGTTATTTTCTCGGGGTTAATAGTAAGAGGAAATTTCTGCTGCACAAGGCTCTTCCACATGTCAAACCCTGACAGTTTTACTGTGCACCAAAATGCCACATAGCTAATTCATGATTTATAAAGAAAGCTCAGCACATTAATAGATTAGATAGTCAGTAGAATGAATAATAAATGGCAAAGCTATGTATACAAAGAAAATATACCTAGCTCTTGGAAAATCATATAATGAGGGTTGGTACATCTGGAGCCTTTTCTTCCCTAGGGGAAATGTGAGGCTCGAGTGATAATCCTTCAGTTATAAGAGAAGAAAACGAAGTTCCATATGGGCATTTGATCAAGCCCAGGAAATTGCAGTGCTGAGGAAATTCTAGAACAATTAACACTCTTCCGCACTTAACCCAGTAGGCAGCCCGATTGGATCCATGGCAGCAGGATACTGTTGAAAACGTTAATGTGGAGTGGCTAGGAATTTGATCATGATCCTTTCCATCCCTGGCGGCCAGAGCCATCAGAGTCTTATTTTAAGTCTCTTGATTCTAAAAATGACTTCAGAGCTGTCCTTAGTTCTTCCTGCTTCCTGACTTGCTTCTGCATGGCCTGGGCCACAGAAGCGCGGCATGGTCAGTGGGGTCTCTGCCCAGCCCTGAAGTCCTGTTAGAGTTTTCCTGGTCCCCGCTCTGACATTCCATAGTGGCTTCTTCAGGCAGTTTACTCACTGGGAGTTTCCAGCCTTCCCTGCGGCAGCATTGCCCTCCTCTGCAGCCCCCAGCCCTCAGCACTGTAGGGAAACCCATCAGAAGACCACCTTGACAGTGTGGTCAGTCAACCAAATGTCTTTTCTAAATCCTTCCTCTCCTTCTGGACGTTATAATAACATCTGTTGAGTGCATTCCATTTGCCAGACACTGTTGCAAGAATTTGATGCATTCTATCTCATTTAATCTTTGCCACAAACCACGAGGACAATATTATTATCCCTAATTTTTGCGATGAGGAAACTGAGGCACAGTAACGTGTTGATTATCTTTGCCTTTTTGAAATTCAGCTTATTTTTTGCTTTCCATAGCAGTTCATTTCAGTGAACATTTGTGACCTCCTGTATTTCCGTTACAAAGATGAGCAGTGCAGGATTCCTTCCATCGTGGAGCTTACGGTGGAGGAGATGAGAAATTCCACTGTCACAAGCAAGGGAGGACTGACGTGGGCACAGGCAGCAATGAAAGCTCGTTGTCCATTCTGAGGGATGGAGACCACTTCCTGCGGGAGGTGGTGGCAGAACTGCCTTGGAGGCAAAAATATAAAATAGGCAGGTGGTGTGGTGCCCATTTGTAGTCCCAGCTACACAGGAGGCTGAGGTGGGAGGATTGATTGAACTTGGGAGGTCAAGGCAGCAGTGAGCCATGATTGCACCACTGCACTCCAGTTTAGGTGACAGAATGAGACCTTGTCTCAAAAAAAAAGAAAAGAAAAAAAGAATTAGATGAAATAAGATGGGAGGGTGTTCCAGGAAGAAGGCACAGCATGAGCTGAGGCAGAGAGGTATGAAGCAGCCTAATGTCGCACAAGAACTGCAAACAGTTTGATACTACTAAATTAATGTGACGGCAATGGGTGGAACATTGTAGGAGGCATGTATAATGTGCTAATGAGCCTGGCTTTTGTCGAGTAAGTAGTAGTGGCTGTTTTATTTTAAGCTTGGAACAGGTGTGGACCAGAATATAATTCAGTAGATTGCAGTGCATTTTGGAGGGTGAATGGGAGGGAAGGTAAGAATCAAGGGAGATCAATTATGTGGCTGTTGTGGTAGTCCAGGGAGGGATGAGGAGCTACAGAATAAAGCCAGTTGGAAGTACAGCAGGAGGAGATGAGAGAGTAGATATGAGAAACATTTAGAAGTTAAAATAAGCAGGACATTTTTTGTAACCGTGATTGGCAATATCTAATTGGGCTATTGGTGAGGGAATGATTATATTATATGTATACTAGGGTGCATGATCAGTTGTTAAGAAGCATCAGGCAGCTTTATGTACATGGCGTGGATGAATTTGAAACATTGGAAATGAGTGGGAGGAATAAGATACAAAATAATCTGCATGCTATGCTAATCATGACTGTACAAAACAAATTTGCATAGACTGTCTCTGGAAGGATGTGTGAGTTATCTCTGCAGAGGACAATTAGGTGGTTGGGGGAAGGGATAGAGAGAAGGGGCTTAGGTTTTATGATGTACCCTTCTTCCCTTTGAGTTTGATGCCATGGGAATATATGACCTATTTTTATCAGATCTCTGTGTGTGAACTGGATATGGGGACTGAGGGAGAGGAATTAGGTGTACATAACCCTGGGTTCACAAATGCAGGTGAGGGAGTAGGTTTATGTGGTGGGGTTGTTGCGGGGGAGAGGGGATGATGAGTCAGTTGTTGTAGGTATGTTTTTCACAGTGAATTTAAGTATGATTGATGAATCACATCCTGGTGTTTCTTTTTCATTTAAAATTATTGAAAGCATTATTTTAAGGTATTTCAACCCAATTGGCCTATGTTTAGACCAATTTTAAGAGACTAGGAATTTTAGCTTAGGAGGAGGAATAGGAAATCTTTTCAATGACCAGAACTCAGCAGTTATAATCAGCTGCTAACAGGTTCAAATGACTTTGGGAAATAAACTGGGAAACTTACTACCTTTTATATTTTTATGGGAGAATATTTTCTCAATTCCCAACAACTTCCTCCTAAACTTTCTGTAATATAATCTATGAGGTAATTGGTTTTCTTATGTGCTTCTTATTAAGTAATTATCCAACAGAATAGAGTTTTGTAACACACATTTATAGGCTGTTAGTAGCTTCACATGTACATCAATCATCATAATGTTACTTTGCTATATTATCAGGTGGAGATGAATGCCTTTGTGATAATCAAAATATAAATTTAAAAACTTTCCCTTCACTGAGGTGAAGACAGAAAAAAATATTATTAAAAAGCCAGCACTCTAATAATTTGGTTTTGAGCTGGTGGAGTCCAGGGTTTATTCATTTATTTGTAATGGGAAATTCAAGTCTTACTCACCTAGAAAATCATCGTCTTTGCCTGTTTAATGTTTTCAGTTTTGAAATACTAGTTTACAAACCTAACCTCTCTCAGCATCCCACTTTTTGCCAGCTATGATACATTTACTGTCTCTTTCCCAGACTACCACCAAGGGATTTGTAGCCATGCCATGGTCACAAAGACAGAAAAATGACTTCTAAACTACAGTACTGCAGAAGGTACATGACATTGCTCTTTGTGATAGAATTTATCTGCCAAATTAAAGAACTGTATTTTTTTCTGTTACATTTACCTTGCCACATGTGTTCTTTCTTTCTTTAATCACTTTTATCGCACTTGACATTCATTAGCATATATTAAGAATATAGAAAGTTAGGTGAAATAGGCAAGTGTCTCAGCTACCTAGTGGTGAAAAATTTCCCCCTAGATTTAAGATCTTCTTACATCAAAAGGATTTTTCTAGTTCTACAAAACAGTTCAATGCGGTAGACTAAGCTTTGGCCCCTCACTTTGTAGAGTTTTGATTAGCAGATAGGATAGAATTTCTAGAGAAGCAGTCAGGAACGCAAACTGTGACTATTGGATTAAGCAACACAAAACAAAGGGCATAAACATCATCATTTGCAGTAAGAAGAATGAGAAGGGGGATATCATTTATACACTGGTTTCCATTTTTAAGATGTAGAAATAATATACCTTTCCTTCTGTAAATTCTTACAGGGTTCTTACCTGCTTAGCAGGCCATCTTTCTTATATTAGAACTCAAGATAGTGATCTCTAATTCATTGGAAATTACTGTGATGTGATGGTTGTGATTATAGTTTGTTTTAAAATACAGATTTAGATGTATTGCAGGTATGTATGTCCTGTAGAGTGTAATTCCTCATGATAATATCCTTTTGTTGTAAGACAATAGCACATCTCTGGACCCCGGTGATCTAACAGGCTGCATTCATGGCTCTGGCCTTGTGACGACGGGTCAGTGGACTCTACGCTATCTGCCCCAGGTCTTGCCAGTGGTGCTATCAAAGGCTGTTAGGCTCTGACAGCCGAGATTGGTGGAGGACAACCAGCCAGAGAGGTTCTTGCCTGGGATCTACCACCCCATTTCACTCAACATGACCTTCCCAAAATGACTGCCTTGGCATAGGGTTGTGGAAAGCAGCCCCCTGGATCATTCAGAAGAGATGCAAGTCCCTGTCTATGCTCCCCAGAGGCATCTGTAACCTCTGCAGTCAGACATTGCAAAGAGTTCCAGTGAACATTTTAGGATAACTACCAGATTCCAAGTGGTTTCCTTCAGGAGCTGAAGTTTGGAAGAAAGCTTAAGTGAGACAGACTTGTTTGAAGTAGGTATTGTGACCAGCCACAGTTGAAGAATTAAACAAAACTCTTTGTTAGGTACTCTGCCTTGAGAGGTCTGACCTCCATGGCCAAGTTGTTACTGATTTCTATTTATGCTTGTAAATTCTACCACAATGCTCCCTAATTAGAGCTGCTCTATCATTTTTCAAAAATCATTGTTAAAAATCATTTAAAATTAACAGTGCCTTTTCATCCTGAAAACCATTTTCAGGCCCTTTCCATTTTTAAGAATAAAATTATATGAAAAGTAAAGAATATACTGGATTTCTTTAAGGTATAGAAATCCAGTATATACTTTTCTCTTGCTTTTCTCATCCAAAAACAACCCTTTGTTTCTTTTCTAAAAAGATTGAGTTCTATTATCTTGAGGAAAAGATTTAGAAATAACAAGTTTGAAATTAATAGAAGAGTTTAACGGTAAAACATGTAGTCATCATTAGTTTCGGTTTTTGTTGCTATCTTGGAGTCAATTCCATGAGGTCTGAAGTGATTCCCAGGTTCAAAATGGAAAGAGAATCTGGGAGAGTCAGAGGCTCTGATGAGATTCTGAGTTTAGTGCCTCAGAAGATGCCCAGTTTCCCAAAATATACTGCAGCGTATCTTAATGTTAGCATGAAATGTTAAATGCTAACATTTAATATACACATTGAAATGATATTATGTTAATGTTTTAAAATCTGGAGCAACCTTTTTTTGGGGAAGGGAACTTTACAATGATTCAACTTCTCAAGAACCAGTGCTCCCTTAAAAGAAGTAAGCGTAGCACCCAGAAGAGAATTAAGGAGGTCCTCTCTTGCTTTGGAGATGACATGTTTGAATTTAAAGCAAATCATCAAAAGGAACTTTCTCATGCTTAGGCCAACTACATGATGCATTTTGAAAAGGAATAATTAGATGATGAATTTTGAAAAGGAAGTCACTTTCCTGATATTTGAGAGCTTTCGAATATATTCATTTTTTACAAGGTAAATGTATTGATTTTGCGAATATTGAAAATAAATTGATTACAATAGAGTCCATGCCATTAACGTTGGCAGTTCTTTTCCCAATAACGTTTCACCCTAGTTTTTCCTTTTAATTAATTGTTTTTTGAATAGATAATATATTTGTTTCCATTGTTGAAAAAGTTAAGAGAGACATTAGAAGGTATGCTTCAAGAAGTTTTACTGCCAACCCCATTTTCGTTTGCCCCATCCTACCCTTCCACCCCATAGGCCAACATGCTAGTTTCTGTGTATTTTCCCAGGACCTTTGGAGGCGGTTCTTTATGAAAATATGTATTGTGCTTCTCCCTACTCCCCTTTTTATATAAAAATAGTGTAGTATATATGTTGCTTTTGTTTATTTTCCTCACTTAAGGGTACATCCTAGAGCGGTTGCCCTTATCAGAAAATAGGGAGCTGCTTCTTAGCTCATGGGGATGGCCACTTGGATTGTTTCCAGTGTTTAATGCTTTTCTTGTACAGACACTGCTGTGATATTTTATGTGCATGTGTAGGTATATATGTAGGATAAAATCTCAGAAATGAGATGGTTGGATCGATATTTATAATTTTGATAGATGTCAGATTATTCCTCAGTGTTTCTGTTGTTGTCGTTTGTTTGTTTTTTAGAATAGAATTTTGCTTTCTCACCAGGAATGTTCAAAGGAAACTATTTTCCTGTGGCAAGCACGGCCGTGTAATGTATTGTCTTAATCGGGGCACTTCTGAGAGTGGAAAGCGGTTCTATTAATAGCCACACTAGGGCAACAGGCGTAAGCTGGGACTTTGCCAGGTAATCTGGGACATGTCTTGACTTAATGTTAACTTTGCTGACAGAATATGCCGTATAAGACTTTCCAGTTTTTCTCAGGAGACCTTGAATGGAATTAAAATTCAAAATTAATCCTTTAATGAGGCCAGCCTTTAAAAGTGAAGCCACTGATGATTGCACAGCAGTATGAATGTATGTAGTGTCATGGAACTGTACACTTCAGTGTGATTAAAATGGTAAATTTCGTTATGTATATTTTACCACAATAAAAAGCATAACAGTTAAATAAACATACTACTAATATATGAACCCACAGGGATTAATCTAAAAAAATTTAGATAAAGTGAGAAAAGAAAAAAGACAGTCTCAGATGCTACATGTTGTATGATTCTATTCATAAAGATATTCTGGAAAAGGTAAAACTATAGAAACAACAAATGTGTAGGTAGTTTCCAGGGGCTGAGGGCATAGGGAGGGTTGACTACAAAGGAGCTGGAGGAAACTTTGGAGGGTGATGGGACTGTTCTCTATCTTGATTATGGTGGTGGTTACAGGATTTTATGTGTTTTTCAGAACTCGTAGAACTATACACTTAAAGGAGTACATTTCACCATATGTAAATTATAGCTTAATAAAAGAGAAATGAAAAAAGTGATGGAAAAATGTAGAGTTCCCAGTGTTGTTTCCCTTGAGCTCTGGGAAAGATGTCTTGCCTGGTCTGGCTTCTCTTCTGGGCAAGGGCAGCGTGATCTGAGTGGCACTTGCCGATGGGCCTCCTGCCCAGTGACCCCTGCGTCACTTGCACTTTTCTAGCTGTCATTGGTGGCCGTGCGGCTTCAGGAAACCGTGGTCCTGTACGGCTTCATCTGGCCTGCTTTAGAGATCTTGCAGATGCCAAGGTCAGGGGTTCAGGGTGAGTGTGGCCCACTATTGTGTCACCCCAAGGCTCAAGTGGGTGTGAGCTGATCTGGTTCCATTTTACCTGGAGGGAATGGGGAGCCCAGATAATTGCTTCCCAGTGCCCCAGCCTTTCTGGCATGCCCGAGGGATTCTCCCTTGTTTCTTCGTGGCATAGGGAAAGGATTCTTACATGGTGAATCAATCTTGGCTGTGACAGAGGATGCCAGTTAATGGCCAGCGTAAATGTCTGCTGCATCTGGACCAAGTAAAAAGAATGTTTAGTTGGGCAAGAACAGAAGGTTCCACAGGTAAGTAGGGTGCAGGGTCGGGAAGACAGTGAAGACAGATGGAAAACGGCACATTCTCTGGGTCCAGGATGGGAGGTGGATGCAAAAGTCAGCAGAGGTCAAGAGTCAAAATCAGAAGAATGCTCAACGTCACTAGTCATTAGGGAAATGCTCATCAAAGCACAGTGAGCTACTACTTCACATCCATGAGGGTGGTTATTATTAAAAAAAAAAAAAAGAAAATAGCAAGATGTGGAGAAATTCAAACAGTTGTGCACCATTGGTAGGAATGTAAAATGCTGCTGCTGCTGTTATGGAAAACAGTATGGAGGTTCCTCAAACGATTAAACATAGAATTACCATCTGATCCTGCAATCTCACGTCTGGGTTTATATCCCAAAGAATTGAAAGCAGGGACCGAAACAGATATTTGTAGACCTCTGTTCACAGCAGCATTATTCACAATAGCCAAGAGATAGAAGCCACGTAACTGCCCTGTGACACTTGGATGAATGGATAAACAAAATGGGGTCTGTACATACAATGGACTATTACTCAGCCTTGGGAAGGAAATTCTGACACATGCTACAACATGGATGAACCTTGAGCATATTAGCATATGATGGTAAAGGAAATAAGCCAGTCATAAAAAGACAAATACTATGTGATTCCGTTCAGATGAAGCACCTAGGATGGTGAAATTCATAGACAGAAAGTAGAAGGGCAGTTGCCAGGGGTCCGGGAGAGCGGCATGGGGGAATTGTTTAATAGGTATAGAGTTTTAGTTTTGCAAGGTGGAAAGAATTCTGGAGCTGGATGGTGGTGATGGTTGCAGAACAATATACTTACTGCCACTGAACTAGTGAATAACATTTTAAAATGGCTAAAATGGCAAGTTTTATGTTATGGATATCTTACCATAAAAACATAATCTTAAGGAAAATTCAAGGGGAGTGAGCTAAAGCCAGCAGATTTTTACCTGCAAAGCCAAGGCAGGCTGGCTGTCATCTCCTTTGGGTGGGTGTGAAGAAGGCACCCTTGCAGTGGGTGGTTCCTCACACAGAGGTCCCTGGCAGGTTCTCCTCTCCATCGCTCCAGAGTGGCCCGACTTCCCTCATATGCCATCACTTGCGTGACCATCAAGCTAATCTTCCTGCTACATGCATTGTCATTCACGTACAGTGACGATCTTCTGTAACTTCTGTCCAGGACAGTGGCCAGAAGCCATGTGCGGCTGTTGTGCACTTCCAGTGTGGCTCATCCAGATGGTGATGTGCTGTAACTGTAAGATGCACACTGGATTCTGAAGCCTTCATCTGAGAAAAACAATGTAAAATACCTCAGTAATAATTTTATATTGATAATATGTTGAAATAACATTTATTGGGGGGTCAATGAAAGGTATTATTAAAATTAATCTCACTTGTTTGACTGGAATTTTGTTATTGTGGCTACTAGAAAATCTAAAATTTCATGTGTGGCTTTTGTTGTATTTCTGTTGACTAGCATTTTTCTGGAGCAGCAGCACCATCTGAAAATGTGTTAGAAATGCAGATTCTTGGTTCCCACCCCAGGCCCTTGGAACCAGAAACTCTGGGAATGGAGCCAGCAATCTGTGTTTTAACATCTGCTCAAATTTGAGAGCCAGGGCTCTAGAGCACTCTGTCTCAATCAGTTTAACAACTACTAAGACTAAAAGGCTGCTTTATCACTGCTGCCAAGCACCTTAACCTTTAATCGCAGCTTACGGCAGGAAGGACTGACTGCAGGTGCAAATTAGCACGGCACTCGCAGTTGTTTGGGTGCTCTCTTGCTTTGCTCTGGATTCTGTCTCTCCACTCTCTGCTTATGTGGCTTCTCACCCACTTTGTTTCTTTACCGGCCTCCAGCTCCATGTTCAGTGGACTTGACCACAGATTCCACTTTCCCTTCTCTTTGCTCCCTGGGACAAGGGGAGTTCTCCTTGCCAGTTTCTGCTACCTGATGCACTTGAGTTAAGGACGATTGCTGAGCACTCATGTGAACTTTGCTGAATTCTGCGTGGTGTCTGCATTCTGCTCAGGCAGGCGGGGAGGGGAGGATGTGAAGAATTAGGGGAAGGGTGCTAAATTATCATTGGTTTTGGAAATCTCATGCAGTTGAGAATCTCTTGGGAAAAATGAGACTCTAAATTTGTTCCTGTCTCCCTCTACCCCTCCTTCCCTTTCTTCCTTCTGGGGGAAGTTTTGGTTGCTTCCTAGTATCAATAAAAGGAGTCTTTATGAGACTTCTGCATCTGGTTTTGATAAGACCAGGTGTGTTTGAGCAAATCATTCACCTTCTCAGTGCTTCTGACTCCTGGTCCTCAAGACAGAATTAATGGCTTCCAGTGCCGCATCACAGCTTGCAGCGCACTCTCCGTCACTGCGTGAAGAAGATCAGTGTGCCTACGACCCGTTCTGGGACTGACATCTGATGGAGCTGTATTTGGGCTCTTTTTGAACCCCTATGACCCGATTTGTCAAATGAGGATAAAGGAGGTCCTCAATACTTTCTGTAAAACCCTCTGGGCCAAATCTGTGCATGAATTTGCACTTCAGGTTTTTAGATTGTGCCTGTGTTGTATATAACATTACATTCCTAAAGAAGGGCTAGGGCAGTGCCCTGTATCAAGTATGTTATTTCTGAAGTGAAACATGGGCATTCACGCTAAATGGGATTTCTCAAAAAGACTATAAATAGCTTCATACATTTGGCTTATGTTTTTCTGTCAAATGAGTTACAAAAACAGCCTCTCAGCTTTTAGTTCTTTTGGCATTCAGGATAATGGATAAGGGATTGTGGACTTTGGTAGTGCCTGTATTGTCTGAAATAACAGAATAAACCCAGATTAGCAAATGTGTGGCTTTTGTTTGTTTTGGAATGGCTGAAGAATGCCCCAGATTAGGAGAAGATTCCTAAGAGCTGATTCATGTGTCAACCTTTTGGAGCTGATATTGTTGCCAGCAACCTGAGAGAACTATATGTTAGTGTCCAGAAATATGTATGGACGTTCCCAGATATCGGAGCTTAATGTTATGATTTTGATTTTTAGACGGAAAAATATCCCAATTCAGACACATCTTTGAAACTGGCTGTATATGCATGCTACACAAAGTTTTATTTCTTTGAAAGCAGAACACAAAGTAGTTGCAAAAATCCACCACAATGTCATAGGTTCATTGTCATGACTAAATGGGATACTGTACTGAAAGCAGTTGGCACAGAGTGTGGTCTTTAGAAACTCAATAAATGATAATTTGGTATATTATTATAACTGGGGATGTTAATAAGTAGCCATTGTCTATTCTCATTCCAGATATAAATGCATTTTATCAAAATTTGTTCCTTATATTTTAAAATATTTTAGCAAAGGAAGAAGGAAGAAATGATACTTTTTTTTTTTTTTTAAAGCTTTATCTTTGGTTTTTCCCTGGCTTTAATTCAGTGCCCTTGTTTAAGTCATTTCAACTCTGTGATGGTTAATTTTGTGTGTCAACTTGGCTGGGCCCAGATATGTGGGCAAAGATTATTGTGGATATTTCTGTGAGGATATTTTTGGATGAGGTTAACATTTAAATTGAAGGATTTTGAGTAAAGCAGATTGATCCTCCATAATGTAGGTGGGCCTCATCCAATCAGTTGAAGGCCTGGATAGTCCTCTCCTGAGCAAGAGGGAATTCTGCCTGCAGACAGCCTTCGGACTCCAACTGCAGCATAGCTCTTCCCTGTTTTCCAGCCTGATGGCCTACCCTGCAGCTTTTGGACTTGCCAGCTTTCATAATTGTGTGAGGTAATTCTTTAAAATAAATCTTAATTTCTGTCTCTCTAGAACTCTGATGAATGGACCTCTCTTGACCTTACTTGGTTTCTTCATTTATAGAAACAGAACATAGGAGATGATGGCTTCCAAAGTTTCACTTAAGATTGTGGGAAGTTATCTGGGCCTAAAGCAGCATCTAGGATAGCCCAGTGTTGGCGGGTTGGGATGATGGGGGCAGGAAGGAGAGTGGGCCTTGGGAGTGGGCATAGACGGCAGGCTAAGTTGGGAGCTGTTGGGGCCTGTGGGGATCCATATGGAGGTGTCCGGTACACCCCTGGATGAGAGTTGGTCTTGAGGGTGATGGCGATTCATGGAGAGGTGTTAACAGACACAGGATATAAGAACTTGCCTGCTGTGTAGAGCAGAGTCCCTGATGCATACACTAGGTGGGCACAGGCTTCCTGGCTTCAGAGCCCAGAGGGAAACCCAGCAGCTGGGACTCCACTTGGTTGTGTTAAATATGCTACCCCCAGTGTCTGGAGACTGTGGCTGCATGCCTGCTTTCTCACCAGATGCAAAGAACTAAGACAAAACAATTCCTTAAAGTTCGCCGTGTCGCCTGATGAATTTTGGGTTACTCTCCCGAGCACAGACTCCTAACAGGACCAGGCATCAAGTTTGGCTGAGATCTGTTCCTGCAGAGTCCAAGTCTTAGATGGAGGCTTGAGCTGCAACAGCTTGATATTACTATTCCCTTTGTGAATAGTGACAGTATTAATAGCTGTGTCTGCTGATGTGTGTTCAGTGTTTATCACTCCAGAGCTGCACTGTCCGCTGGGGAGCCAGTGGTCCCATGTAAATTAAGAATTTAATTCTTCGGTCACACTTGCCACATTGCAGGTGCTCAGTAGCTGCATATACCTGGTGGCTTCTGTATTGGACAGCACAGATGTGGGACATATCCATCCTCACAGAAAGCTGGCTGGACAGCCATACTCTAGTCTAGAGCTTTGTGTATGTTGTTACATACTCCCACGGTGTTTTGGAGTGGGAATTATTATCCCCAGTTTATAGATGAAGATATTGGAGCGTAGGCTGAATAATTGGCCCCAAAATCACAGTTTTAAGTGACAGAGCTGGGAACTCAAAGCTGGACCCCTCAGACTCTCCTGGAGCTCTGGTCTCGTCCACTGGATCTGGACTTGTCAGCCTGCAGGTGGTAGTGAACCTTGAGCATGCAGGAAATCTTCCGTGTCTGTGGCAGGAGGCAACCCTGGGTGAAAAGATGGAGAAGAGGGGAGACACACAGAGGGTGTGGACAGAGGCTCCAGAAGGATGCAGCAAATCCAGTGCAGCACAGAGAGTTCGAGTCACATTGCACAGTGGCAGCATGAAGTCTTTGATCTTTGCGAGGGCTGTTTCAGCCTAGTAGAGGGGGAGAAAGCTGGATATCAGGGCTTTGAGGAATAAATAGGAGATGAAGGAGAGGAAGGAGATGGGGTTGGGCAGCTAGAAAGAGACATGAGATGAAAAGACAGGACACTTTGAGGCTTGAGGAAGCTTGGCCCTGCTGACAGACTACGGTAAAGATTGTGGGAACCAGGCTGGAAGCAACTTTGGGGTGGGGGCCAACCCTGAGACACATGCCCTGCCTAGAGGGGGCCACCACCATCCTGTCCCAGCTGACTGCTGCTGGGAGACCATATTAGCTTTCTGTTGCCAGAGTCCACACATCTGGATTTTTATGTGAAATGTGCCAAATTATAAACACGTTTAAAATAACATGTGCTTCCATAAAAAGCACACATCCCGTTGCAGACCAATGTGAATGTCTTTGATACTACAGAACTGTACACTTAAGAATGGTTAAAATGGTAAAGTTTTTGTGTTTTTTACCAAAAAACAAAAAGCACGTATCACCGGGCCATTTGGGCACACAAGCTGTGAGTTTGTGACTTCTGGGCTAGGGGGATAGATCCTGCATTACTCTCTACCTTGGCTGTGCACATAGAATCCTAAACCCCAGGCCATGCCTTGGAACAATGAAGTCAGAATGTCTGGAGGAGGGACCCAGGTAGCAGAATGGTTTAAAATGAAAAAGTGATCTCATTTTACAGCCAATGTTGAGAAGTGAAATGATTAGCAATTAGGATAGAGACAGGAAGAAATAGCGTAAGAATCCATGTGTAGGGAACTTCTGTTTCTGGGACTGGAGGGACAAAAGCGAGGATGTATATGGATTATGTTACATTAGGGGTGTGAGGATACCGCAGCAAGAATAATGGAGAATTTCATGATGTCCAAGACTTGAGCTCAGCTAGTCTTTAACTTTTCTAGTTGCAAAGTGGCAATGACATATGCACCTACCTGGCTATGTCATCACGTCTTTGTGCTTCTGAAAATCTGTTTGTTCCTGGGGAATTCATTTTGTACAGATGTGTTGTAAAGCAAAAGTGTCATACTCATTAGTGATAATCTTTTAGGAATCACTTTACCTTTCCATTTCTACCCCTACTGTACTACTAGAGAAGTTATTAATTCATTTTGGAGAAAACAGAAAACTAGAGAAATGGATTTGTGAGCCAACAGATCAGGAAGAACAATGAAATCTAAATGTATAGCACCACTAACGAAGCTTTTAGTAAACCGAGTGTACAAAGTGTTCACTGAATATAGACAGTTATTTCAAAAATGTAATTATCCCTTTTAACACGAAAATGTTAGAAGTCCATTAATTATCAGATATTCAAAGAGTTGCCTTTGGAGTAGACAAAGACCTGAGGCATTCTTCAGAGGGAGCATTTTTATTAAAGGGGAGTATATTTATGTCTACTAAAAATTACAGAAGGTTTTGAATAATTCAGGGGGGAAATATTTCTATTTCCCCCCTGAATTTAATGTAGCTTGAAGTGATGGAAGCTCATGTCTAAAATATTAGTTTAATATGAGAATAAGCCTCTTTCCAGCAGGAAGATGTTGCTCATTTAGCTTTCCTTGCAATCAAAAGCAATTGTTTGTAAACCAACTTGGCTGTACTTTGAGTCAATTGGTTTTGGACTAGCTCCTAATCAAGAGATGCAAATGCTTTCTTGTTAACAGTTTCATTGGCTTAGACCTGTCTGCCGAGGGAGATTTTTATTGATTCCTGGTAACTTAAGATGCTCTGTTGGGCATGCTTTATAAAATTTGTGAAGCTGGTGGAGTGCTGGGAGCTGAGAATCTACACCCTGGGTCAGCTGTTGATATATGAAAGAGCCACAGAGTCCAGGCAGGCTGGGGAAAATGGTTGCTTAGTAATTTGGGCATTTGCAGATGAATTCTCATCTTGCCCAAGACTCACCCAGTGAAAGGAGCTATGAAAATGAGGCCAAGATAGTGACACCTTTTTAGATAAGGGATACATGTATGAGGAAATTTTAGGGGAGCATATATAGTTCAGACATACAGCTAAGACACTGAATACAAAATTGGCCTCATTAACAAAGTCCCTTGCCAACTTCCCAAGCCCAGAAGATTATCCCTCAGCAAACTCTAAGAAGGAGGAGGTCACAGGTGTGAAGATGCTTAGATTTGACTTGTTGAGGATGGGAATGGAGGAGTCTGTGAAGCTGGGTCACAGTTTGATGAGGGTTGGGTCGTCTGCTCCAGCAGTCCTCTCTACAGGTGTCCACAGGGCCCACAGGAGGCTGGCTGGGAGGACGAGGGTGGATGGCAGCCGCCTCATGTCTTCTGCTGGGGAGACAGTATGAGGGGTGAGGATGGGGGTGAACAGGGAAGCCCATGCAGCTCTCTAGAGAGCCAGCTGCTGTGTGGGATTGCAGGGCCACGTATGCCAGGTTGTCTCATTCTCTGACTTAAGTCAGGCCTCGGGTTGTTTTTTTTGCAGAATTCCCTGATTTGTGCATATTGATAATAAGTTTAAATCATGACATTGTGAGGGTCAAATAAAATGCCTGTCAGGGTCAGATTTGACCTGGGTGCCTGGCCCCTCGGCTCCCTACTCTACTTTCCTAACCAGGGCTTGTATGGGAGGAGGTACTGGAATCTTCTGCTGCCTGGGAGGTGTTGTGAACTGGCAGGAAGATGCCTTGTGGATTGGGGCTTCACTGAGTGAGTCACTCGTTTAACATGTGTCTACGAACTACTGTGTGCCAGGCACAAGGTGGGTTGGAAATGTGGGGAATTACAAGCCAGGGAGATGTTGGAGGCCTGGGACTTTGGAAGGAGCTGATATGTTTATGAACTGACTCTTTTCTTTTTTTTTTGAGACGGAGTCTCGCTCTGTCTCCCAGGCTGGAGTGCAGTGGTGCGATCTAGGCTCACTGCAAGCTCCGCCTCCCGGGTTCACGCCATTCTCCTGCCTCAGCCTCCCTAGTAGCTGGGACTACAGGCGCCCGTCACCACGCCCGGCTAATTTTTTGTATTTTTAGTAGAGATGGGGTTTCACCGTGTTAGCCAGGATGGTCTCGATCTCCTGGCCTCGTGATCTGCCCGCCTCGGCCTCCCAAAGTGCTGGGATTATTGGCCTGAGCCACTGCACCCGGCCTGGAGTGACTCTTTTCTATGTGATTAGAGACTGAGTCCATGTGAGAGGATGGGGGGATGGTATTGGCAAGTTCAGTCCTGGTTGGAGAGTGAAGGACTTTTACGGTTGCTCAAGAGTGTGCGTTTTGCTCTAAGAGCAAGAGGGAACTGCTTAGTGGAGAACTGTCATGATCATATTCACATATTTGCAAGCTGCTGCTGCTGGGCAGAGGAACAAGATGAGGCAGGTGACCCAGTGCATGCTTGAGGGCTAGACTTTTAAGAATGTTTGCTCATTTAAGACTGCTGCTATGTTAAGGTATGCAGTTAGGGTCTGTGCTGCTCTTGACCATGTGGGATAGAATGTGAATAAACATCACAGGGTCACATGTGTGTAGGTTAGACTTGTCCTCCCTGTCCCAGCTGTTTTCTTTATTTTCTTTCCATCGAGGTTGTATACCAGTTATGAAACTTCGGTTTGTCTCTTCAGTTTTTTAAAAAAATTGATTTAATTTCGACTGTGAGCCTTTTTTCCTGCTCTGGGCCGGCAGGAGCTTTAAACCTGGCTACTTTTTATCACTTTTTCCCTCCTTCCCCTTTGTGTAAAGGTCCTGGGTTGGAGGCAGCACCCAGGCAGTAGGGACATCCCTCTGGTCCTGTGTCTCAGGTCTACAGCAGTTACCTCTGAGATGTCAAGGGTTTCTTAGGATCAGCCAGTGTGATTCTGTCTCTATACCTGGAAACTTGTGCAATCCTAGAGCCCAGCCTAGGCTTAGCTGAAGCTACTCCTCCCTTTCTAGGCTCAGCTGGCTTTGAGAACAGCCAGCACAAATCCTGCCTACCTCTAGGAACTACAGTCTGCTCCTTTGTGGGCCTGGGAAATTTACTCTGGGGGGCTCTCTCAATCTCCCTTCTCTTCTCTATAGTTCCCACAGTGACACCTCTTCTTGCCTGAAACTTTTTTTCCCCTCCATGGGCTTAAGCATTTGGAAACCAAAACCAGGAAGGGAAGTGTCTTACCAGCAGTTCCTCCTCTGCAGTCACAAAGCTCCCTAGGGACTGGGAATCATGGAGCCTGCTTGGGGGAGGTTGGTGGAGAAAGGGAAAATAGAAGAAAGAAAGACATTGCTATTTCAACAAATATTTTGTCCATGGTGGCAAGTTGATGTTACTGTTTGGTTTCAGAGCCAAAAGACAGCAGATATGAGGGCTGCCGGAGGGAGGAGGAGGTGAAGGAGGGAACTAGGACTGGCCTAGTCTGAGCAGCCTTTTCCAGCTGGTGGGGGATGAGGAGAGATGTTTTTGATGGCTGCACATGGGCTAGAAGTAGGGAGATTTCACAGTATTGCGTACTGTGAACGTATCCCACACCTGCATACTTCCAGGAAGGCACTAATGACTGTTTCCCTAATAATTGTATTTTCAGTGGTTCACGGCCACTTCCAACAGCTTGGGTTATGCCTGACCATTTCTAAGACTCAGTTTGACCATCCCTCGCAAGCTCCCCTGGGCCTTTGGACAGTCCAGTCCTAGTTGCTCATATTTGAAATTTTCTTTTTATTGTGGTAAAATACACATAACATAAAATTTTCTGTCTTCCCCATTTTTAAGCGTACAGTGTAGTGGCATTAACTCCATTCACATTGTTGAGCAACCATCAGCACATCCATCTTCAGAACTCTTCCATCTTGAAAGACCGAAACTGTCCCTGTTAAACAACTTTTCTTCTCTCCCCACAGCCCCTGGCAATGACCATTTTACTTTCAGTGAATTTGATGACTCTAGGTACCTTATGTAAGTGGAATCATACAGTATTTGTTGTCACCACCAGTATTTGCTTTTTTGTTGATTTTTTTTCTCTTAGTGTCATGTCCTCAAAGTTCCATGTTGCAGGATGCATCAGAATTTTCTTCTTCTTAAAGGCTGAATAATATTTCGTTGCATATATATATCACATTTGCTTATCCATTTATCCATAGGGGGACATTTTGGTTGATTTCACATTTTAACTATTGTGACTCATGCTGCTGTAAACACAAGTATACCAATATCTCTTTGATACTCTGATTTCAATTCTTTCTGTGTATACCTAGAAGTAGGATTGCTGGATCATATGGTGATTCTAATTTTATTTTATTTTTTGAGAAATTGCCATACCGTTTTCCCTAGCAGCTGTACCATTTTATAATCCTACCAACAATGCACAGGTGTTTCAGTTTCTTTACATCTTTGCCCATGCCCGTTATTTCGTTATTCTCCTGTGCATTGTCTATTGATAGTTTCTTTTACTGTGCAGAAGCTCTTTCGTTTAATTAGGTCCCTCTTGAGGGAAGGGTGTTTCCTAGATTTTCTTTATGATTCTTATAGTTTGAGGTCTTACGTTTAAATCTTTAATCCATCTTGAGTTAATTTTATCTGGAGAAAGGTAGGGGTCCAGTTTCATTCTTTTGCATATGGTTAGCCAGCTATCCCAGCATCATTTATTGAATAAAGATTCCTTTCCCCCTTGCTTATCGCATTGACTTCGTTGAAGATCAGATGGCTGTACATGTGTGGCTTTATTTCTGGATTCTGTATTCTATTCCATTGGTTTATGTGTCTATTTTTGTACCATGTGTTACTATCTTCTTTTTGCTTGGTTGATTTTCTTTGTAGTGAAATATTTTAGTTTCGTTCCTTCTCATTTTCACTTATGTATATTCTATAGTTGATTTTTTTGTGGTTTCCACAGGGCTTACATTTATTTATTTAATTCTTGAAAGTTTTACTTTTAATTGACAAATATACATATTTAGGGTACCATGTGATATTTCAGTATGTGCATAATTGTGTAATGATCAAATCAGGACAATTAGCAAATCAGTCATAAACATTTATCATTTCTTTGTAGTGAGAAGATTCAAAATTCTCTCTTCTAGCTATTTTGTAATATACATTATATTATTGTTAACTATAGTCATCCTACTGTACAATAGGACACCAGAACTTATTCCTCCTAACTGTAACTTTGTACCCATTGACTAGCTTCTCCTCATCCTCTTCTGCCCTATCCCCCCAAGCCTCTGGTAACCACTATTTTACTCTCTATTGCTATGAGACCAACTTTTTTAGATTCCATATATGAGTGACATGATGTGGTATTTGTCTTTATGTGTGTGGCTTACTTCACTTAACATAATGTCCTCCAGGTTCATTCGTGTTGTTACAAATGACAGTATTTCATTCTTTTTAATAGCTGAATAGTATTCTGTTGTGCATATCTACCGCATTTTCTGTATCCATTTATCTGCTGATGGATACTTAGGTGGATTTCATGCCTTGGTTACTCTGAATATCTTTGACTTTTGTTTATCTGGGAATGTCTTAATTTTCTTTTCACTTTTGAAGGACAGTTTTGCTGGCCATAGGATTCTTGGTTGACAGTGTTTTTATTTTTTTTCTTTTTTATTGAGATGGAGTTTCATTCTTGTTGCCCAGGCCGGAGTGCAGTGGTGCGATCTTAGCTCACTGCAACCTCTACCCCTTGGGTTCAAGCGATTCTCCTGCCTCGGCCTCCCAAGTAGCTGAGATTATAGGTGCATGCCACCACACTCGGGTAATTTTTTATATTTTTGGTAGAGCAGGGCTTTGCCATGTTGGCCGGGCTGGTCTCGAACTCCTGATCTCAGGTGATCCACCCCGCCTCGGCCTCCCAAAGTGTTAGGATTACAAGCATGAGCCACTGTGCCCGGCTGACAGTGTTTTTCTTTTAACACTTTAAACATATCAGGTCCATTCACTGAAGTCAGGACCTGGATGTCATCCTTGACCTCACATCTGAGCCATCACTAAGTTTTGCCACTTCTGCCTCCTAAATAGCCACAAATATTTTCACTCTCCTTTCCCTCTGCTGCCATTGTCTTCTCTTTACTACTGCATACCTCCAATAGCCTCCCAGTCTCCTTCTGCTGGGCCCGCTCTAACCTGTCCTCAGGCTGCAGCCAGAGCTCTGTTCCCAAAGTACAGAGATGGTTGTTCCCCGGTTCTGCTGAACACTTGTCAGCAGCTTTCTCCAGTCCTTAGGATAGGATCAGGCTATTTAATGTAGGGAGGGTGCCAGCCCTTGCCCATATGCATATGCTTCTCTGTCATTGCCTCTCACAGTCATTATTCAGGCCACACTGAGCAGCATTCAGTTTCTGGAAAACTACTCTTTCTTGCCTTTTTTGCTGGGATCCTTCTCGTAAGAACTTTGGCTTTTATTCTTAGTGAGATGAAGAGCCACTGGAGGGGCTTGAAGAGAGGAGTGATATGATCTAATTTCCATTTTTAAAAAGGTCCTTCTAGCTATAGGGTTCATTATAAACCACAGGATGGAATCTGGGACATCGTTCCAGGGATCTCACTGAGGAAAGATGGTAGCTTTGATGAAGGTGGCTATGGAGGTTGGGAGAAGTAGTCCGATGCTGGATGTTTTTAAAAAGATACCTGACAGAACGTGATGACAGGTTGCATGTGGAATGTGAGAGAAAAGGAGGAGTCAAGGGTGACTCCAGGCTGTTTGCCCTGAGCGAATGGAAGGATGAGCTTGCCATCAACTGAAATGCAGGCAGATATTGGTAGAGCAGGTTTGGACAGAGGTGGTGGGAGTGAGCAGAAATATCAGCAGCTTAGCTTTGTGCAAGTTAAGCTTGAAATCTGTTCAACATCTATGCCATTGTGGCAGGCAGAACAGTGGCCCCCCACAAAATGTCCATATCCCAGTCCCTGAAACCTGTGAGTAGGTTCCCTCATGTGGCAAAAGGGACTTTGCACAT
>NW_012106586.1:5795375-5797058 GCF_000951045.1 Mandrillus leucophaeus
TACCAACCAAAAAAAGTCCAGGACCAGACGGATTCACAGCCGAATTCTACTAGAGGTACAAGGAGGAGCTGGTACCATTCCTTCTGAAACTATTCTAATCAACAGAAAAAGAGGGAATCCTCCCTAACTTATTTTATGAGGCCAACATCATCCTGATACCAAAGCCTGGCAGAAACACAACAAAAAAAGAGAATTTTAGACCAATATCCCTGATGAACATCGTTGCAAAATTTTTTTTTTTAAATCTCTTTGTGACAGAGGGCTATGTCTTCTAGGGAGCACGCTACCTGATAGAACATGCTGGATAATTCAGAAACATCCTGAGTTGCCATTCCACAGGCAACTGGACAATTTTTAAATCTGTTGTGTGTTTGTCTGTCGAAATCTGTGACTCTCTTCTGATGCTGTGACTTCCTTTTCACTAGAGTAACTCAGCTTTTCTTGGGAATCCTTAATCCGTTGAACTCAGGGACAGGAGGGGATGCAGTCTCGTCTGCCTGCTCAACCCTTGGTGAATCTGGGGTCTGCTGGTCTCTGAACACACAAGAAATATGCGTCTTTCCTCCCACTGATTCAGCTTCAAGTTCAGATGTCCTGTTATTTCAGCAAGAACATCCAATCTGTTGTGTTCCTAGGCATCCAGTACAGTGATCCTCTTAGATTCCTTAAATTTAAAATTTCAATTTAAACTGGGAAAATCACAAGGTAAATTTTTTTAATGATTTTGTAGCTTTAGTCTTTCATTAAAATCATCTAAACCTTCACACTTTGCTATAGTTTAATTATGTCATAAGAAAACAGTGGTTTTAAATTTTTAAATTTCTATTATAGTGATAAAAGGCTTATTACAAGAAATTGCAGTCCTCGGTCTGCCCACCCCTCCCATTTCAACTCCTGCTCCCCAGAGACAACAGATTTCAAATGACTTCACTGATTCTTCTGATACCATTCTGTGATGGTATCAATGATACCAGGTCTACCATTCTAAGATGCTGTGTTTCTATCTTTTCTTTTCATCAATTTTGGATATTTATCATTACAGCAGTGGAGAATTCAGCTGTCTTACTGCATATTCTTACTAAACATGTCCCTTTCTTCAGACTTCCAAAATTTGGGAAATTAGCAGTAACTATTTAACTGTGTGAGTCCACTTAAACATCTGCATTTTCTTCTGCCTCCACCACTCCTGAGACAGCAAGACCAACCCCTCTTCTTTCTCCTCCTCCTCCTCCTCAGCCTACTCAACGTGAAGATGACGAGGATGAAGACCTTTGTGATGATCCACTTCCATTTAAGAATAGTAAACATATATTTTTTTCCCTTGGGATTTTCTTAATAACATTTTCTTTTCCTCTAGCTTTACTTTATTGTAATAACACACATACAAAATATATGGTAATCAACCATTTATGTTATCTATAAGGCTTCTGGTCAGCAGCAGGCTATTAATAGTTAAGTTTTGGGGGAATCAAAAGTTATTTGTGGATTTTCAACGGCACAGGGGTTGATGTCCGTAACTCCCACATTGTTCAAGGGTCAACCATATGTGATTATTTGTAATTTGTTGATATTCTTATTAGTGTACTATGATGATTGGTTTCTTTTGTCGTGAAACCTCCCCGCCACTGCAGTTAGTAAATGCCCTATGAGGCTGGTATTGCCAATTGCTGCCCAATAGCCATT
>NW_012106586.1:5797108-5801628 GCF_000951045.1 Mandrillus leucophaeus
AAGTTTTGCCACTTCTGCCTCCTAAATAGCCACAAATATTTTCACTCTCCTTTCCCTCTGCTGCCATTGTCTTCTCTTTACTACTGCATACCTCCAATAGCCTCCCAGTCTCCTTCTGCTGGGCCCGCTCTAACCTGTCCTCAGGCTGCAGCCAGAGCTCTGTTCCCAAAGTACAGAGATGGTTGTTCCCCGGTTCTGCTGAACACTTGTCAGCAGCTTTCTCCAGTCCTTAGGATAGGATCAGGCTATTTAATGTAGGGAGGGTGCCAGCCCTTGCCCATATGCATATGCTTCTCTGTCATTGCCTCTCACAGTCATTATTCAGGCCACACTGAGCAGCATTCAGTTCCTGGAAAACTACTCTTTCTTGCCTTTTTTGCTGGGATCCTTCTCGTAAGAACTTTGGCTTTTATTCTTAGTGAGATGAAGAGCCACTGGAGGGGCTTGAAGAGAGGAGTGATATGATCTAATTTCCATTTTTAAAAAGGTCCTTCTAGCTATAGGGTTCATTATAAACCACAGGATGGAATCTGGGACATCGTTCCAGGGATCTCACTGAGGAAAGATGGTAGCTTTGATGAAGGTGGCTATGGAGGTTGGGAGAAGTAGTCCGATGCTGGATGTTTTTAAAAAGATACCTGACAGAACGTGATGACAGGTTGCATGTGGAATGTGAGAGAAAAGGAGGAGTCAAGGGTGACTCCAGGCTGTTTGCCCTGAGCGAATGGAAGGATGAGCTTGCCATCAACTGAAATGCAGGCAGATATTGGTAGAGCAGGTTTGGACAGAGGTGGTGGGAGTGAGCAGAAATATCAGCAGCTTAGCTTTGTGCAAGTTAAGCTTGAAATCTGTTCAACATCTATGCCATTGTGGCAGGCAGAACAGTGGCCCCCCACAAAATGTCCATATCCCAGTCCCTGAAACCTGTGAGTAGGTTCCCTCATGTGGCAAAAGGGACTTTGCACATATGATTAAGGATATTGAGTTGGAGAGATTATCCTGGGTTATCTGAGTAGGTCCAATGAAATCACGAGGATCCTTGTAAGAGGGAGGCAGGAATGTCACAGTCAGAGGAGGAGATGTGATGATCAAAACAGAAGCTGGAATGACGTGCTTTGAAGTTGAAGGAAGGGGCCACAGCTAAGCATGCAGGTAGCCTCTGTATCTCACATTTTGTGACATACGTTTCTCCAGCTTCTAGCTGGAAGAGGCGTGGAAATGGATTCTTCCTGTAGTGTCCAGAAAGAATGTGGCTCTGCCAATGCCGTGACTTTTGTTTTTTAAGACCCATCTTGAACTTCTGACCTCCAGAACTGCAAGATAATAAATTTGTGTTGTCATGATCCAGTAAGTTGTGGTAATTTGTTACAGCAGTTATAGGAAATGAATGAAGATATTGAGTGGGCTGTATTACACATATGTCTGGGGCTTAGGGAGAGCCTACCTTCCTTCACTTCAGCTGTCACTCATCACTCAGCAAAATGACCGTGTTCTTTTGGCAGCCTCAGCTGTCTTAATAGTAAACATCTGGGAACAGTTTTTAGACAGTAGGCTAAGTGGATTTCCCAAAATGTACAGTATATGTTTTCTGCTCTTGGCTGGTGTTTCCTGCTTATACCACAATTGATACACTATATACGCATATATACTATGTACTACATGCTTTCTACAGAATTTGATTATCTATTACAAAGTGGCTCCAGATGATAAGAAAATAGGAAAAGTTCTGTTTTGAAGCTGAAGTAGTGATAGTTGCAGGATGTAATAGTTAATAGCAGGGGCAGATGCAGAGAAAATTAAAGTAAAAAGTGAGATGCAAGGGCTTTCATACAGTCTATTTGAGCAAATAGTTTAGGAGCTAACAGATCCTTAAATCATAGTGGTTAACCCCTCCATTAGACCATCATGCTATTACAGCCTGAGTTCAGTGACCAATGTTCAAAATGATCGCCTTAAGTCACCATGAAAATATTAGATTACTTTTGATGCACTCTTTCAGAAACTAGAGAATTCTACAGTACATTTTACAAGCTCTCTCTCAACATAATTCAAACGTTAAAGTGAATTGGCTCTTAAATATGCTTCAGTTGCTAGAAAATCAGTTTATCTGGTGCACTTAGTTCCCCAGCGATGCTAGGTAATAGAGCACCTTTGAACTTTAGCAGTGAATACATTCGTGAATACCAATGTAAGATACTAAAATATTAGACTCCAATTGCGCACCAACCCTATTGTGAAAGCCTTTCCCTACAGAACTATAAACAACTAAAAGTACAGTTAAAATAGGTCAAGAAGAGCAACACACTGGGAGTTCAGTCCCCAAGTTAGACCAGAAGCAACAGCTTTGCTACAGAGATTGGAATGGATGGGACTTTTTTTTTTATGTTTTAATTTAAGAAACAGTTATATGCTGCTTACTGTGTGCCTAACACTTCTAAGCCCTTTGCATAAATTAATTGATTTAGTTTTCATGAAGCAACTCTGTGAGTAAAGTACTATCATTGTTCCCATTTTACAGATGGCAGAACTGAGGCACAGATAGATCAAGTAACCAGCTCAAGTGCATCCAGCTGGTAAGTCTGGATTCAAGTCCAGGGAGTCCTTGCGCTTAGCCGTGCTCTGTGCTAGCCTCACTGGATCTTTTCAGCTCACGGTCTTGAATTCCGTCTCCTATACACGTCTGCCCCTCTTAAATGTAGTTCAGGCATATAAGTGGGATTCCTGTTGAACACTTTGTGTCCTAATTCAAGTCCTGGTCTGGGCCAGCTATTTATTCTGCCCCAACTGTTTCTGGTCTCTAATTCAACATACCTAGTACTGTCTCACCAGATGTCATTCTTCTTGTTTAAAAATATGCAGTGTTTTCCCATTTCCTACAGAGTAGGGGCCAGACTCCTTAGGATATTTTTGGTTGTGAGCAGCAGTCTTCTGTGGTTACTTTGTGCAGAAAAGGAAGGCCATGGGATACCTGGGTGATGGACAAGAGCAAGGGAGCGCTGGGCATGGGCAGTGGGAACAAACTAGGCAGGGTGCTCCTGTGGCCCTGGCACAGCCTCCATGGATGGCTCTGCTGCCATTCTTGGTTGCAGCTGCTGCCCACAGGTGCTGTCTGTCATCTAGTCTCACCATCATCATGGTCTTCGTATCATGTGTTTCAGATTCAAAGGCCCAAGTAAGAGCACCCGTTTAGCCAACACTGGCTCACCTTCCCGGGGGAAAGAAAGGGTGAGGAGCTCCCACATTTTGCTACTTTTGTGGAGTATAGTTTCCTGCCTCCACCAGGACTGACCACACAGAATTACCCAAAAGTAGGAAGTTGGTTTGGTTCCTGCCAGCCCAAAATAATGACAAATAATTCTACAATGTGGCTTTGACATTTTCTGTCTGCAACTCAGAAAGGATATATGGGCACGCACATGTATGTGTGCACACGTACATGCATGTACATGCATTAACTGAAAAAGATTTCAGAAAATAATTCTCATCCATGAAAGTGTAATACACTGATAGTTTTTATATAGTCTCATTAAAAAGAAAATACCAGCCGTGACTTATTAAATTGATTTGAGTTTGAAAATCTTGTCCTACAGCATCCTCTGTATAGTATTATATATTCAAAATACTCCCAATAAGTAGTTGTATTCGTGAAATGCTTATTTATATAATGGACAAACCTTTTTACAATTCTGGTCTTTAAATGAATGTTTGTAACATAGATCCTTGAAGTATGGGATTTCTTACCTTCACAACAAAGCAGGCAAAAGTGAGAAGAAAACGTGGATCTTTTGTGTACTGAAAAGCAACACTTTGTAGTTTCTAGACTATCTGTATCGTCAGAAATTGCCCAATACAATACTTTAGCATGCTAGTTTAACTTGCCAGAAAAATTTAAATCAATAATAGTTTTCTAGAATGTGATGGGTTTTAATTTCTGATGCCAACGAAACAAGCATGTTTCTTTCAGCAAATACAAACTGAGAACCTGCTGTGGGTGAGGTCCTTTGCTGGGTGTTGTGAAGGATATGGAGGTGAACTGGGCTGGGATCCTCGTCTGAAGGAACTGGAAACCCAGTACAGAAGAAAAGACAAGCCTGTAGCGAATAGTTGTGCAAGGTAGAAAGTGATCAGGATCATGAGAAGGGAGTAAATAAAATGTATAGGAATTCAGAGGAGCGCAGGTGTCCAGTTCTTGATGAGCGGGTGCTGCAGAGCAGTGGAGGACCTCAGGCTGCTCTCTAGAGGGACTTCTCCAACACCTCGTACCTGCCATGGTGCAGCCAGTGAGGCCATGGAGATCAGCGTGGGCTCACAGACCCTTTGCTGCAGTAGGATTCTTGTCTTGGCATTTCTTTGTTCCTACAACCCCAGCCACTTCTGCCACCACATCAATGCTTAATGTACACAGGGTGAGTGAATGGACCTAGTTTTGGCAGCAGAGCTCCTGTGGACAGTGATGAGTGCTCAGCCACCAGCATTATGGTCGAGGGCCCCACACAGGTTTCTGTGGGCCAGAGAGGGGC
>NW_012106586.1:5808078-5809099 GCF_000951045.1 Mandrillus leucophaeus
CTTGATTCAGTAACTCTGGATAGTGCCAAGCCAGTCACCAGAGCCCCATCTCCTGCCCTGGGGGGAAGAACCTGCCGGGCTTGCCTCTGGAAGGTTTCTTTATCTTAGAGAGACAGACAAGGAAGAAACATCCTCCCTACAAACCCTGTGGATCACTTACTACATGCAAACATCCAAGCACGTCAGGACCATCAGTTTTTCTCGCTGGATCTGCTTTCCACCGCCTTCTGCCTTTCTGTTCCAGTCTGAACTGGTTCCTCTCTGGGCCTGGCCACCACCCATTTCCTTTCAGTTTGTCTGTCCTGGCTTCCCTGGCTTCTTCATTTACATAATCATTTCACAGAAGCATATTCTTTAGAGGTTTGGGGAATATACATATATTTGAATTTTTGCATGTTTGCAAATGTATTTATTCTGTATTCACCCTTGATTTGATAGTTTAGCAAGATATAGAGTTCTAGGTGGAAATCATTTTTTCTTGTGGTGTTACCAAATATTTGCTTTTGCTGTTCAGAAATCTGTTGCCATTGTGATTCCTTTTATATGTGATTTATTTTAAGTCTTTGGAGGATTTAGGGCTTTCCATTCATTCCTAGGACACTGAAATTACTTGATGCTGTGCTTTGCATATTGCAATTTTTTTTTTTTTCTAGACTTTTGGTGGGCCATTTTAATTGGGAGACTTGTGTTTTTCAGTGTTGAGAATTTTCTTGTTTTGTTTCCCTGGTAATTTGCTCCTTTTGTTTTCTCCATTTTTCTTCTTCTTCTTCTTTTTTTTTTTTTTCTGCGTATCTATTAGAATTTAGAGCTTCTAGGTTGATCCTCTAATTATTTTATCTTTTCTCTCTTAGTTTCTTTTTTTTTGGGGTGGGGGTTTCTAATTTCTGAGAGATTTCCTTGACTTTAATGCCTTCTTTGATTTTTACATTCTAATTGTCATATTTTTTGTTTCTCTAAGCACCTCTTTATTCTCTGACTGTCTCTTTCTGTAGCACCCTATAGTTGTTTTATGGAGACTCTT
>NW_012106586.1:5809742-5811083 GCF_000951045.1 Mandrillus leucophaeus
ATTGTAACAATTCTTTTCTTATCTGATTGTAGCTAGCTCTTTTAAAGATGCAATTCTGACTCAGACACTTTCACCAGTCCCTTACTATGTAGGGATTTGGTTTCTAGAACAGAGACTAAATCTTTCTCTTGTATGGGGGGGCTGTGCAAGTTCCTGGAGAGGGGAGTAGGGCAAAACCAGAGGGTAGGTGGACGTGGGGCAGCTGTAAGCTGGGGTTGAGAGTGGGCAGGTGAATGGTGAGGTACCAGTGGAGGATCTTCCCAGTTGCAAAAGTTTAGTTGCAGGCACAGAGCACTCTGCACCAGATGCTGTTAGGAACACATAAAAGCAAACAGCAGCAAAACTCTTTCTTACGTCTCTGGGCATTACTCCTTTCTGTGGCCCAATGAACCAGGTACATAGCAATGAATCTGAACATATATTTTTTTAATGCAGTGACATAATATATACTCCATTTATTTAATAACCCCCCATGGAATAAGTATGTTTTATATATATATCTTTGGTCCTCCCAACAAAGCTACAAGCCTCTATTTTTAGGTCCATTAGAATGCTGATAAGGACACAGATGAGATTAGTGAGTTACCATGTAGCCACAAGATGACAGAACAATGATCCAAAGCAGAAGGTGGCACATTCCAGCACCTTCTTTGCCTCTGCTTTGTATGGATGGTGGTCATTGTGAAGGCATTCTGAGAGGCCTGACAATAGGCAGGTTTTTAAAAATTTTTATTATACTTTTAAGTTCTAGGGTACATGTGCACAACATGCAGGTTTGTTACGTATGTATACGTGTGCCATGTTGGTGTGCTGCACCCATTAACTTGTCATTTACATTAGGTATATCTCCTAATGCTATCCCTCCCCCCTCACCTCTCCCCACAATAGGCCCCAGTGTGTGATGTTCCCCTTCCTGTGTCCAAGTGAACTCATTGTTCAGTTCCCACCTATGAGTGAGAACATGCAGTGTTTGGTTTTCTGTTCTTGCGATAGTTTGCTGAGAATGATGGTTTCCAGCTTCATCCATGTCCCTACAAAGGACATGAACTCATCTTTTTTTTATGGCTGCATAGTATTCCATGGTGTATATATGCCACATTTCCTTAATCCAGTCTGTCATTAAGACGGATGTTTGGTGATGGATGTTTGGGTTGGTTCCAAGTCTTTGCTGTTGTGAATAGTGCCACAATAAACCTATGTGTACATGTGTCTTTATAGAAGCATGATTTATAGTCCTTTGGGTATATACCCAGTAATGGGATGCCTGGGTCAAATGGTATTTCTAGTTCTAGATCCTTGACTAAACCAGGAGGAAGTTGAATCCCTGAATAGACCAATAGC
>NW_012106586.1:5815935-5817559 GCF_000951045.1 Mandrillus leucophaeus
TGAAATGCTTATTTATATAATGGACAAACCTTTTTACAATTCTGGTCTTTAAATGAATGTTTGTAACATAGATCCTTGAAGTATGGGATTTCTTACCTTCACAACAAAGCAGGCAAAAGTGAGAAGAAAACGTGGATCTTTTGTGTACTGAAAAGCAACACTTTGTAGTTTCTAGACTATCTGTATCGTCAGAAATTGCCCAATACAATACTTTAGCATGCTAGTTTAACTTGCCAGAAAAATTTAAATCAATAATAGTTTTCTAGAATGTGATGGGTTTTAATTTCTGATGCCAACGAAACAAGCATGTTTCTTTCAGCAAATACAAACTGAGAACCTGCTGTGGGTGAGGTCCTTTGCTGGGTGTTGTGAAGGATATGGAGGTGAACTGGGCTGGGATCCTCGTCTGAAGGAACTGGAAACCCAGTACAGAAGAAAAGACAAGCCTGTAGCGAATAGTTGTGCAAGGTAGAAAGTGATCAGGATCATGAGAAGGGAGTAAATAAAATGTATAGGAATTCAGAGGAGCGCAGGTGTCCAGTTCTTGATGAGCGGGTGCTGCAGAGCAGTGGAGGACCTCAGGCTGCTCTCTAGAGGGACTTCTCCAACACCTCGTACCTGCCATGGTGCAGCCAGTGAGGCCATGGAGATCAGCGTGGGCTCACAGACCCTTTGCTGCAGTAGGATTCTTGTCTTGGCATTTCTTTGTTCCTACAACCCCAGCCACTTCTGCCACCACATCAATGCTTAATGTACACAGGGTGAGTGAATGGACCTAGTTTTGGCAGCAGAGCTCCTGTGGACAGTGATGAGTGCTCAGCCACCAGCATTATGGTCGAGGGCCCCACACAGGTTTCTGTGGGCCAGAGAGGGGCTTGGAAGTCCTTTGGGGAAGTGGTGCTGGCCCAGCAACTGGAGAGGGGCAAGAACAAAAAGGGCTTTGATCCCAGTGCTTGCCCATCTCCAAATCGGAAATGATGAATTTATCTGTGAACTTGGGAAAGTTCTGTTGAGTGTCTGTTGTATGAAAGTTCTGGTACAGAAAGGGATCTGCAGATGCTAAATGACAAGGACCCTGCCCTCTAGAGCAGCCAAGTCCTGGGAACAAAGTAGGGTGGAGAGGAGTCAGGAGGAAGCATATACAGGAATAACCGTGGGCAGTAAGGATGGAAAGGGGTAAGTGCTGTAAGTGAGGCACAGGCAGAGAAAGTGCAGCCGTGATATTGGACACAAGGAAGTAGGGAACTCCATACTGACTTTAGCACATGTGAACCAGGCACATTTTCGTCTGTTGTTATTCCCTAGTAATGATACCGATATCTTGCAAACATGCTTCTTCCTCACAAAAACTGAGCTAGTATTGTTAACCTAGGACGTAGTCTGCACCAAAGTACTTCTGTGTCTTGTGAGGCTCCGTTCAACACAGAATCTGCTCTGTAGGAATATGCTCCATGGAGGTAATGTTGAAAAGCAATAGTATTGCCATTCGAGTTTTGAAGATGAAACTATTTCCATGTTCTGGTAGATGGCCCATTGTAACAATTCTTTTCTTATCTGATTGTAGCTAGCTCTTTTAAAGATGCAATTCTGACTCAGACACTTTCACCAGTCCCTTACTATGTAG
>NW_012106586.1:5817995-5867899 GCF_000951045.1 Mandrillus leucophaeus
AAAAAAAAAAAAAAAAAAAGCTATAAAATGCTTACAGACACACACACTCACACTTGCACACTTACAGTCACACACAGAATGCTTCTTGGGTTTTCCTCTTCTTTTTCTTCCCTCTTTTCCTCCAGCCTCCTTGGAACAAAAATCCGGCTTTTGGTGGGAAATGGAGTCTAGGGATGATTTGTCCAGCATTACTTTATTCTTTCCACATTAATCAGAGGACTTGCCATCTCAAGGGTCCCCCTTCCTTGCCACTTTCCTCACACGTCCTTGGCCTACAGGGCTTTGGCCTTTTCTAGGCTAGGACCCCCTTCCTTCTTTCCTTTGGGGTTGAGAAGGCCACCACATGCGGACTGCACTCTCAGCCTGTCTGTATGCTTGGGAAGTTCTGTCCCACTGCTGTGGGGAGGTTTCCTTCCTATTTACTTGCTCTGTCACAATCCCTTTTGACATCAGAGAGTGCGCCCATTGAGAGCTGAAAACTGTATTGATCAGAATTCCTGGTTTCTCCTCCCCCATCAGAGCTGTCCTCACACTTTAGTTAGAAAGACCGCCTAACAGTAGACTTGAAACAGATTTCTCTGGTCAGGATAAGGGGAGTCAGTGTATAGCTATGCTAGTCCTAGCAGTCAGATGGTAGAGGACTGTCTGGGCTGCTGCTGCAGTCCTGGAGAGCTGCCCCTGGGAGAAGTGCCCCTGGGGTCAGGAGCCTCCCAGGAAGCTGTCAGGACCACCTGCCAGAGAGGACGCATTAGCATCGTTGCTCCCCTTCCCATGCCTAACACTTATGCATACATGTCGTACATGTAAGAGGATGTGACTGAATCACTAAACCGAATTGACTAATTAGCTTTTTAACTATTTTATTTAAAAGATAAGAAGCATGAGACCTATGGAATTTCTTTGAGAGACTTTGATTAAAATGGATGTGTTTGGGTATTTAACAGTGAATTTCTGAACTGATTTTTAAATATTTAAAACATGCCCATGAAAATTCATACTTACTCAGATTTGTGCTTTTGAGAATGTTTGATTTTTGTTGCATCAAGAAATTGTCTATTCTGATAATGAAGATGTATGAAGCCTCAACCCCATCCTGAAAATGCCAGCAAGACAGTTTTCCCCCCGTGCATTATAGATTGGGTGCTATTCAAACGCACATCAACATGCTGCTCTTTTAAAAAGCACTCTTAAATTTTGTTGGGAATATAAATATCTTTCACTATTTTTCTTCGATCTTTGGTGAAATGTTGGAGGATTACTACAAGTTACCCAAAGCAATCTTATTCATTTATCTCAGTTGAACAGAAAAACCAGTCATTCTCCCCAGCATATTATCATTTATTTTTCCTTCATGTTTCTGCGCTGAGTTGGTTCCTAGCTGAATAATATGATTTTTCCTTTTTAATTTATTTTCATTTCCTTATCTCTTCCTTAAAGATATTCCAAGCCTGCTGATCCAAAATGCTTTGTTCATTACAAAGTCTAACTAATGAAAATATAGAGTCTTATGACGGGCCCTGGGACATGAAAGCGTATACCTTTCCATTTAGATGGAGGGTTTTGCACTCACCTGTGCAGTTTATTTAATTGCTTTCTGGTTATTACAACTTTTTTTTTTTTTTTTTTTGCTTGGGCTGCATCATGGTGTCACATATTCAGCTTCATCCTTCTAGAGATCTAGTTCATTTGACAGAAGAAAGGATATGAGCTTCTGATGAAAGATAAAAGAAATTCACCTTCAGGATAAAAAGGAATTTGAAGGAGCCCTGTGTAAAGCGACCTGGTGCAGGCTTTTGAGCTGTAAGTGAACCTCACTTCACTCCTGATGATGTTAGAATGATTTATTTCTTCCTTTCAGATAGCAAACCATCCCTGAGGTTTATAGCCTGCAGTCCTGTAGATAAGGGCGGGTCATGTGCCACCTCCATCCATTCCGTGAGTCTAAGGTGTATGTAAGAGTCAAGGGCGTGCAGCTCAAGTGTGCCTCCTGCTCTGAAGTAAACCCATGTTTAGTGGGTTAGAGGCTCGGTGGAGAGTGGCCTAGCAGAAGAGCTTGAGTAACTGTCCATGCTGCCCTTTCAGTTTTCACCAACCCGACTCACCCCCACTCCCGGAAATCAGCTGCCCTCCCTGGAATTAGCTTTGCTCCCCACCTGCTCAGGTGGATTTTGGGATTCTCCGGCAGCTACTCAGTCCAGCCTGTCCACATTGCAGAGGAGAATAAAGCCATAGGATTTGTGGTACGAAGGAAGAAGTGGAGAGGGTTTGTTGGGAATATTCATATAAGCTGTTTGTGGTTAGGAATTAGGAAGGGAATAAATTAGTGAAATATTACAGTGCTATATTAGTACTCAGGCAGGTGACTACTTAGAAAGAGATATGCTAAAAGAGTGGGTCCAGGCCAGGCGCGGTGGCTCACGCCTGTAGTCCCAGCACTTTGGGAGGCCGAGGCGGGCGGATCACAAGGTCAGGAGATTGAGACCATCCTGGCTAACACAGTGAAACCCCCGTCTCCACTAAAAATACAAAAAATTAGCTGGGCGTGGTGGTGGGCACCTGTAGTCCCAGCTACTCGGGAGGCTGAGGCAGGAGAACGGCATCAACCCAGGAGGCGGAGGTTGCAGTGAGGAGAGATCGCGCCACTGCACTCCAGCCTGGGTGACAGAGCGAGACTCTGTCTCAAAAAAAAGAAAAAAAAAAAAAAAGAGTGCGCGTCCAGCCTCAGTTGCATTCAGGTGCCAGGCAGCAGGTAGCAGAGGCTGTGAAGCAACCAGGTGTGCGTTACTAGGTCAAGTAACCACTGCAGAAGGGGAAAGTGCGTGCCCTGCAAACATACACTTGAATTCCATTTTAAAAAGCACCGTTGCCTACTCCTGTGACAAGACAACAAAAATCTTGTCTGATTCAGCTCTTGGGGTGCCAGTTGAAATGCCTATAGGAAAAGTACATCGTCTTTTCTGTAATTCAGGGTGTTTCCTTTTCTCTCCGTTTGGAGTCCGTGTCTCCTTTTTTCAGTCTTCTGTTAATGAACACAAGCACATAACATTGGGATTGGAGCAGTTTGGATCTTATCTGTTATTTTTTAGATGGCATATTAATCTTCAATATGTTGGCTTTTCAAACCTGTCTCATGAAGTAATGGCAGAGAATTTATCACCAACTCTTGATGGTCAAAGCCAGTGTTCTTGTTGCCATTTGAAGCTGCCAGTGTTTTAAACTAAATTTAAAAAAATTTCCTTCCTTCACCAGAAGAGAGAACGCTCAATTTTTCTGGTAAGCAGATAGGGTTGCAGATAATTGAAATCCATAGATCAGTCCCATGCTTTATTTTAGGTATTATTTTACCCTCTTTCCTTATGAAATCATTTTTTAGAGCGAACAGTGTTTGACAGATTTGAGTTTCCCAGTGGCTTCTTTTCTTTAGAACTTCACCACTGGGGCAATAACAAGGAACTAAAAAGGAAACGGGTAGCTGGAGTTAGAGGGGACATATGCCTCTGGCATCACCTACAAATTCTGTACTCAGACCTTGAATGATACAGCCCTTCCTTGTGTGCCAGTGGAGGGAGGTCAGCCTGATACTTTGTTAAACTAGCCACACACACACATGCATATATGCCCACAGACACACACATACCTACATTGCGGAGAGACTCAAAGATCTCATTTCCCCACCCCTTCAATTGAGATTTCTGTCTTTTTCTTGCCATTACATGGTACTTTGTATTTCTGTTTAACAGCATATTTTATTATACCCTGTCTTGCTTTTATTAGTGATTAGCTATATGTATGTTCTATCCTTTTCCCTCAGGAGAGAGCAATTTCTTCAAGGATTAAGACCCTTCTTTTCTTTATCTTTTGTTTCCTATTGCTCCTTGCACTGTGTGTTTTAAGCCAGTAGATGCTCAGTAAATCAGGTCCATCTTAGAGCCGTTGCTTTGCTTTTCTCACCTCCCTAACCCAAGAGGCCTTGTTCCATGGAGGCTGCAATCTGTCAAGGGGAATAAGCAGCAGACTGAGGCTGAGGAGCCAGGCCCCACCCTGCTGTGACAGCGCCTACCTGTACGACTTTGAGTAATTCACACAGTTACTCAAGACTGCCGTTTCCTCATTTATAAAACAAGAGGGCTGAACTAATTAATATCTGTTTCTTCTCACTTCTAACATTCAGTGATTAATATACTCTTAGCAAGACATGACCCAGAAAGCTAAATAAATTAGGAAAGATGTTATGATGACACCATACTAATTAATTCAACAGATAATTTATTGAGTGCCTACAATGTATGGAGTACTAGCCTAGTCACTGGGATCTGTGGTGAGCAGGGCTTACCCATCCTTACTTTCATGGAGCTTTCATTCTATTGGGAGAGGAAGACAATGAACCAATAAACAAACACATAAAATAGCTGTTAAAGACTGGGAAAGAAATGACAAAGGGCTGTGACTGAGGGTAGAGGAGGACCATCCAGGAAAGCCCTTCTGAGGAGGGACCCTTTAGGCCGAGACCTGAAATGTTAGAGGCGGGAGAGTCAGGCATGGAGCACGCACAGCTGTGTCAACAGCAAGGCAGAGGTGGCTAGAGCCAAGAGTGAGGGAAGTTTCACAGGGCCATGCAGGCCAGGGCAAGGCTGCCAGTGGGGATTTTGTAGCCAAAAATGACCTGATCTGATTAACCTGCCAAGATATTCGCCTGGCTATCACGTACAGGGAGAATGGCTCTTCAGAGAAGCAAGAGCGAAGTCCGGGAGCATGGTAGGAGACGTGTGGCTTCCATGGGAGATGCATTCTGCATGGACTCTTCTTCCTCCATAGAAGGGAATAAACCACTGATGGACACAGTGCCCGGGGTGACTCCCAGGTGGGGGAAAGAAGCTGGACCCAGTGGCCACCCACTTGTGTGTGGTTACATTTAAGTGACATTCTGGAAAAGCAACTGTGGAGGAACAGAAATCAGATCATTGGTTGCCATAGGTTGGAGGAATGTTTGGAGATGATAGAACTGTAATTGAGGTGGTGGTGTGTCTGGAATTGGTGGGTTCTTGGTCTCACTGACTTCAAGAATGAAGCTGCAGACCTCGCGGTGAGTGTTACGGTTCTTAAAGATGATGTGTCCGGAGTTTGTTCCTTCACATGTTCAGATGTGTCTGGAGCTTCTTCCTCCTGGTGGGTTCGTGGTCTCGCTGTCAGGAGTGAAGCTGCAGACCTTCGTGGTGAGCGTTACAGCTCTTAAAGGCAGCGCGTCTGGAGTTGTTCGTTCTTCTCGGTGGGTTCGTGGTCTCGCTAGCCTCAGGAGTGAAGCTGCAGACCTTCACGGCGAGTGTCATAGCTCATAACAACAGCGTGGACCCAAAGAGTGAGCAGCAGCAAGATTTATTGCAAAGAGCAAAAGAACAAAGCTTCCACACTGTGGAAGGGGACCCAAGTGGGTTGCTGCTGGCTGGCTTGGGCAGCCTGCTTTTATTCTCTTATCTGGCCCCACCCACATCCTACTGATTGGTCCATTTTACAGAGAGCTGATTGGTCTGTTTGACAGATTGCTGATTGGTGCGTTTACAATCCTTGAGCTAGACACAGAGTCACAGAGTGCTAGTCCTCTAAGTCTCCACTAGGTTAGCTAGATACAGCATACCAATTGGTGGATTCACAAACCCTGAGCTAGACACAGAGTGCTGATTGGTGCACATACGATCCTCGGCTAGATATAAAAGTTCTCCAAGTCCCCATCCAGTTCAGGAGCCCGATTGGCTTCACCCAGTGGATCCTGCACCAGGGCTGCAGGTGGAGCTGCCTGCCAGTCCTGAGTGGTGGGCGCCTGCACTCCTCAGTCCTTGGACTGTGGAGGGGACCAGGCGCCAGGGAGCCGGGGGCAGCGCCCGTTGAGGAGGCTCAGGCTGCCTGGGAGCCCACTGCAGGGCAGGAGCTCAGACATGGCGGGCTGCAGGTCCCGAGCTCTGCCCCTCGGGAAGGCAGCTAAGGCCCAGGGAGAACTTGAGTGTGGCGCCAGTGGGCCGGCACTGCTGGGGGACCCAGCACAACCTCAACAGCTGCTGACCCAGGTGCTAAAACCCCTCACTGCCCTGGGCCAGCGGTGCCAGCTGCCTGCTCCGTGTGTGGGGCCCGCCCAGCCCGCGCCCCTGCCCTCCGGAACTCACACCGGCCTGCGAGCGCAGCCCCGTTCCCACCCGCGCCTCTCCCTCCACACCTCCTCGCAAGCAGAGGGAGGAGGCTCTGGCCTCAGCCAGCTCAGAGAGGGGCTCCCATGGTAACGTGGCAGGCTGAAGGCCTCCTCAAGCACCGCCAGAGTGGAAACTGAGGCCGGAGGCCGAGGAGGCACTGAGAGTGAGGGCTGCTAGCACATTGTCACCTCTCAGTGGGAGTTGCAAGACTGTATGCCAAAACTCACAAGACTGTACAGTAAAAATGGTGGTAACTGCATGTCAATTATGCTTTAGTAGAAAGCGGAATAACATCCTGAGCAAGAAAAAGATGTTCCAGTTTGAATGATGGTCATTCAAATTAGGTGCTCTGGTCATTCCAATTAGAAAGAGTTTTTCAAGGAAAGGGATGGAGCAGGAAGTGGGGGAAATGGAGGGATAGAATGAAGAGTGGCATGTTTTTCTCTTGAGGGTAGTAGGTATTTATTCAACAAATAATTCCAGAGTACTCATTCTGTACCAGGCTCTGCTAGGCACTGGAGAAGTACTTGCAAATGAAACAAAAACCCTTGTTGGAGCTTAAGAGTTCTGGATGAAGATGCAAATGTGCATACCCGTTAACACAGGGATTCTGCCTTTAGGAATTTATCTGAAGGAAGTAAAGGGTGCCATAAAGTTGTGCATTCACTGATTTTCTGTGAAAAGTTATTTAACAAGATAAAAATTGAAGACAACCTAAACTCTTGACAATAAGGGAAACTGGTGAATAGATTATAGTGTAATTGATTATTACTTGGAAATATTCGATGATAAAGTTTTCACTACACGTATTTATATGGGAGGAAGAATATGACATGCACAGTGAAAAATTGGGGTTATAGAACTCATTCCATGTGTGTAAAAACAAAAAATCGAAAATACTACATTTTTACCTTTTTAAAAATATATCTAATGAAGATTCATTTCTTCTTTTTCTTCTTTAATTTTTTTATTTTTTATTTATTTATTTATTTATTTTAGATGGAGTCTCGCTCTGTCACCCAGGCTGGAGTGCAATGGCGCAATCTCAGCTCACTGCAACCTCCACCTCCTGGGTTCAAGCAATTCTCCTTCCTCAGCCTCCTGAGTAGCTGGGATTACAGGTGAGTGCCATCACGCCCAGCTAATTTTTGTATTTTTAGTAGAGATGGGGTTTCACCATGTTTGTCAGGCTGGTCTCGAACTCCTGACCTCGTGATTCACCCGCCTCAGCCTCCCAAAGTGCTGAGATTACAGGTATGAGCCACCGCGCCCGGCCGATTCATTTCTTTTATAATTGGCAATGTGAGTAGTTCCACTTTGGAAAAAAAGTCATCCAAGACAAAAACAAAACAAAATAAACATTAAGCACAATCGGCAAGGAATGAATGTCCTTTATTTTCTGGGTGAAATTCTCCCCTGGAAAGGACTTTTTTTTTTTTTTTTTAAAGGGTATGCTTGAAATGCTTTTTGTTGGCAAATGTGAGTGAAACTTGTTTTGGAGAAACTTGCAGCATTTTGATTGGGGGAGATTTTAAATACCAATGAACATAATATTTTGTTTAAATATCACCTTGGTCTAAACTAGGAAAAACCGTTACCCCCTCTTCTGGTCCTCTGTAGAGGGAAATAGCAGCATTTCATTTATGTATATATTCTTTTTACTCTTTCTACTCATGGTAAAATAAAAATAAAATAGCCTCTGCTACCTCAATAAAAAAAGATATTCTGAACACCGTCCTGTTTATATATTAGAATAAAATGTGATATGCTGCCCATATTATGTACATAAGATAAGGACAGCAAAGCAGGCTCCAGAGAGCTATTACACTTTGTGTTATGTGACACCATAGATAGCCGCAGAGTCCCTGAATATATATTTTAACATCTCCCAAAGAATAATTCAATTTTTAACCATATCGTAAGGACGCTGTACTTGTAGGGTTCATTTAGTCTGCAGAGCATCAAGTGTTAGATTATAATTGTGCCTGTTGAGAATAAACATAACCAACATTATGAAATAAGACCAAGAACCTGCATATTCCTAAGTAATTACAACTGCAGAAAACATGAAGATATTATTACCGGGAGACTTTCAGATGAATACGTTGACTTGTACATAAATATGTAACGACATATACAATTGTCCTATTAACTGTGGCAAAACACTATAGGCACCAAATACATACCCAGTAGAGATGCCAACTAAAATTTGAAAACTAGGATTTTGAATTTGTTTGCATTGTTACATTTACTCTTGAATTTTGGGTTCATACTCTGTTCATTTTTCTGTATCCTAAAGTTCTACAGGATAATGGATTGCATGGCAGGATCTGTAGTTGGAGCTCCTTTGGCAAAGTTTTATGAAGTCAGATGAAATTGCATTTACATTCGGAGGCATGGTGGTTGAATGTATATATGAAAATTCACAACTGATAAAGCATTACACGGCAGTCCTGGCAGCCAAGGAAAGCTGTACAACAATACTTCTCAATCTTTCAAAACCCATGCGCCCTTTTAATAACTCAAAAATACCCCAAATTTTCTTCAGTTTATTTTCAAAGTAAAGTATTATGACAAATATAAATCAAACTGATGATCAGAATATACTTTTCTGTCTACTCTTACTTGGATATTCTGATATAGCCCTCTTGGGAGGACGTCTAACCAGTTGCTCAGTTGGGAAGGGTGGCTTTACAATTTTCATCTTGAAAGATTGAGGGAAAAAAAAAAAGGGACTCACATTGTAGTGAACATCTCACCTTTCTGAGCTGAAGTTAGGATGAGATTACCTCATCTGGAGTGCCTACCATGTGCAAAGTGCTGTCCCAGAAATTACATAGGAAACAGAAGTGCCTGTGCTATTAACCTTCAGCCTAGTGAGCTTATAATTTCATAAAGGGAATAAGACACATGTAATGACAATAATGAGTCACATATAACTGTAATAAAAAGACACACTTAACTATTTTAGGTGGACATGGCTGTGATGAAAAAGCATGGTATGACCGTTCCAGAAGGAAAGATCTGTGAATTCAGGACACAGAGAGAAAATATCTAGTTCCACCTCTACCTTTTTAGTGGGGAAGGGAGGAGAGGAGAGAATTTAGGAAAGGTTTCATGAAGGAGGTGGCCTTTGAGCTGGACTTTGATGCTTAGAGCGTGGAGCTCTTGGGCAGGAGGACGATTTTACAGGGCAAATGCACTTTAAGTAGAAGAGTAAAGGGGATTGAATCTGGAAACATATATAGGCCCTGTGCTCATTGGACCTTGAATGTCAAGCCGAGAAGTGTCACTTTAGCCTGTCATTTGGCTGGATCACTCAGGGTGATATTCTTGGAAGGCACCGTGGTGGATCCAGTGAGTTTCCCTTCATTCAGGAATGCCTTTCATGCTGTATTGGACAAAAAAAACATGGGTCACTGGAAATCAAAGCCTAAAATGGATGCAGAAATTCTACATGAGTGTGTAGATGCTGTCATTTCACTTCACGATTTCATGATTTAGAAATGTATGTGCATTTGGCCAGGCCCAGTGGCTCATGCCTATAATCCCAGCACTTTGGGAGGCCAAGGTGGATGGATGACCTGAGGTCAGCCTGGCCACCATGGTGAAACCCCGTCTCTACTAAAATGCAAAGATTAGCTGGGCGTGGTGGCGTGTGCCTGTAATCCCAGCCACTCAGGAGGTTGAAGCTTGAGCCTGGGAGGCGGAGGTTACAGGGAGCTGAGATCGCACCACTGCACTCCAGCCTGGGTGATAGAGTGAGATTCTGTCTCCACCTCCCCCCACCACATCTGGCCCCGTGCCCCTGCACCAAAAAAAAAAAAAAAAGAAAGAAATATATGTGTATTCACAAACCATTACCAGAGATTGTGAGCTCAGGAGAGCTGAAGATGTTCCTGATTATGAAAGATGGGCAGAGACAATTTTGTTTTTGAGCAAGGAGAGCATGTGATGCTCTGGCTTCATGCTAGCAGCCCTGATGCTGAGCCCATGTTAGGTTTTTTAAAGCCTTGATAGTTGGTGAGTTATGAGTACTATGAAAAATAAACAGTGGCCCTTATGCAATTGTAGGTTACTGTGTAGGACTGGTCATGGTACTTCAGCCTCATTTTCTTGTCTGTCTTCACTTTCATTTTCTTTATTTTTCATGAGAGACAACATTATAATTACTAACGTTTCAGCATCATGATTGACAGAGTTTCTTATGATGCTCTTGTGGACAAGATGGGGGCACATACAGTGGCTGCAGGAACTGGTGGGCAGAGGGGTGCCTGAGGAGTGATTAGATGAGCATTGTGGAAGCATTGTGGGGTCACATCCTTTTGGCACCAGGGGCTGCTGTTTTGTCCCCTGCTGTGTTCTGCTAACATTGGTGTCAATGAATGACACCAATGAGTGATTTATCAGTGAATTATCAATGAACGATAGTGTAGAAGGAACTCTTAGCTTTTCAACGATAGTATGGAAACAAGAATGGATTGCAGATATTTTCGATGAAAAGTTAAGGATGGGCTCCACAAGTTTTAAAAGGATAGAATGATGCATTGAGATCAGCAAGATGATGTTTGAGAAGTATGTTTTTATGATCCCACGCATGGATGCTAAAGCCAGTTACAAATGTCTCGGATTGAGTCAGTGGAGTTTAGGACAACTTATATGGTACTTTGATGTTTTAATTGATGTGGAACTAGAGGGTGATTTATATGTCCATGAGGAGGTCATTCTTAGAATGAGTGGTTAGAAGTATAACTAAGAGAATGGAAGACATGCTTTCTTGTGACTCTAGATGATGCAGTTAGAACTGAAGTATTGGCATAGCTCTGGGCACCTTGTTTAGGAGGGAATTCAGGTTCCCTGGTGCATGTACTTAGAGGAAAGCTGTTTGGATGGTGAGAGTTTTCAAAAGCTAATCCTACAGTTGGGAGAATCTGAGTTCTTTGACAAGGATTAGAATAGGTTTTGGGAGGAAGAGAGCATATAGCTCTTTGTAAATACCTGAAAGGTCATCTGGTGGAAGAATTGCCTCATTCTGCTCTAGGGAGGCAGAGCTTGCCAACAGAGACCCTGCGCAGATGTGTGGTGAATTTTCTGGCCCTAGAACCAGGGGAAACCACTTAGAAGACTATTAAGCATCAGGCAGGTTATAAGCCTAGATCTTTACCTTCCTTTCAAACTAGTACTTAACTAATTGATTCTTTTTTCAAGATACAATACCACTTACCTCTAAGGCCATCATTCTTAACTTTTTGTAATAATGGATCTAAGGCATATGAAAGTTCTATGTCTCACTCTGGGAAAATGCACTTCAGCTAGGGGTTTGTACCCTTGGTTGACCTATTTGCATATTTTATTTAATCACACACAGTCCTGTATTATTATGAGTTTGAACTTTTATGGTCATGTTATATGTTCTGTGAAAACATTTATCTTAGTAGAGGGCCTTGTATTGAAATTTAGATCTGGAAAGAAATTCGTGTTTGTGTTTACTTTGCTGCTATCTTATGGCAGGCTGAGGGAGCTGGGGTGAGGGAGACGTGTGAAGCCACATAAGGGGGAGGGATGGCGACAGGAAACACGACTTCCTGTGCATAATTTTGCCTCACAAAATTGAAGAAAGTTTTTAAATTTGCTTTTCCTGTCTTATGTGAACTTCCACATGTTGTTTTTGGTTTTTTCTGTTCTTGTTCTTACAATAGTGTGTTTTCCTTTTGTTCTTCCTGTGTGGTGTATGATTCCGTGCATGGGCAGCTTTTCTTCTTTACAGCTTCTGCTTTCTATCTGTGTCCCAGTTCTGCCACTCATGAGCTGTGTGACCTTGGGAATGTTACCCCCTCTGTGCTTTCATTTCCATACCGGGAAGTGGGGGAAAAAAAAAAAAAAAAAAGCAAGGGGATGTGAAGACCTGTCTCTGGAGGCCTGCTATAAATATTAAGTGTCCTAACTTAAATTAAAATTTAATATTAAAGACTTATAATTGTGTAATTTTAATTTAAAGTTACATTTTAGGCCACGTGCTGTGGCTCATGCCTGTAATCTTGGCACTTTGGGAGGCCAAGGTGGGAGGATCACTGGAGGCCAGGAGTTTGAGACCAGTCTGGTCAGTATATCAAGACCCTATTTCTACAAAAATAAAAAAATTAGCCAGGTGTGATGATGTGCACGTGTAGTCCCAGCTACTTGGGAGGCTGACCCAGGCGGCTCTCTCGAGCCCAGGAGTTCATGGTTACAGTGAGCTATGAACGTGCTACTGCACTCCAGCCTGGGCAACAGAACGAGATCCTGTCGCAAGTTTTTGAACAAATTTGTATAACTGCTGAGAAAATACTGGGCCCCTAGCAGGTTCTAGCTTTTATTCTGTCCCCTTACCAGCGAGTACCACTGGTTATTGTTTACTGTTATTGTTTACTGACAAACTTAAAAGAACATTTATGACGTAATTCCTTAAAAATTAAAACACAACTCTTTCTAGCACGGACGTTGGTTTTATACTTCTCTGTCACTTTCTTGCAGTCATGTTACGTGTCGTGGACTTTGATGCTTTGTTTTTGTTTGTCTCTGCTAAGCAAAGTTGCTTTCTTTCTCCCAGCTTCAGCAGTTCAAACCGAAGAGCGCTCTTGGCTGCATATTTACACTTCTGCCCGCAGAAAATTAGAGGCAGTTCCCTTCTGTGGATGGTCTATATTTATGAACGTTGTTGCCCTTCTCGACTTTCCAGGATACCTGTCTCTCCACCCGGAGAGCACAGCATTCTTTTAAACTGCAGTCTTACTGATTTGCCTACATCCTTTTTGTATTTGTGCTTAGAGAACATGTGTATCTTCAAGGGAAACACTTTTAAGATTGAATAAACAAAGAAACAAGGGTTTGTTGAGAATGTCCTCTGTGTCAGGAAACGAAGACTGGGATCAGGGTATCAGCAGCTTGGCTGAGCGCTATATTGGGGTCAGGCTGCACCAGGGGTGCTACTGGCTTCCTGGAGATAAGGCTGGGAGGAGAAGGTGGAGAAGGAGAAAAAGCATGAGAGTGCAGAGGATGAGGACAGTGAGGGAGTCGTGGAAGGCACAGAAGAGCAGTGTGGTAGGGAAATGCAAGCGCACATGCACAGGTATGGCTGTGTATTTTCCCATGATCATACAAACATGGGGAAAGAAATGGAAAGATCTAGATGTTAATGTGTCTTGGGGTATGGGGTAGAAGAGGCAAATTTTAAAAAACGGAACAAAAACCAGCTTATAAGAAATGATCTTATGTATGTAAAACAGTTTACCTGCTTATGTATAGATGTGAAAGAAAAGAGAGCTCTAATTTGGAAACACAGAGGGCTTCAGTGAGGAGGAGCATGAGGATGGCTGCAAGGTGTCCTTGGGTTGGGTGATGGACTGTCGTGTATTATATGATTTTGCTTTATAACATAAACATTTTATTAAATAGAGACAGGGTCTTCCTGTGTTGCCAAGGCTGGCCTTGAACTCCTGGCCTCAAGTGATCCTCCCACCTCAGGCTCCCAAAGCATTGGGATTACAGGTGGGAGCTACTGTGCCCAGCCCTCATATTCTTTTTAATATATGAAACAGCATAGTAACAATGATGAAGGGAAAACAAGTGGGTGGCCACATTGCCATGTAACCTGTTTCAGGAGAAACGTAACAGTAGCCTCCTGTGTGGTGTGCACCTGTGCTTGTGTATTCTTGATGAATGAGGAGGAGAGTGTGGAAGGCTTCGAGTCTCCATTGGGGGAATTGGTGATAGGGCCGAACCTTGTTACTGTTAAAATCCCCTATCCCCAGTGCCTAATAAAACACATTCATAGTAGTGGATCAAACAACGTCAACCTTGAGTGGAATGGTTTAGTGGTGATCTGTGAGTCTACTTTCACAGAAAAGCATATCCTGTGTGGATTTTAAACTCTTTGGGGGCAGAAATAACACTGATCTTCCTCATCATTCATCTGGTCATGTATTCATTCGTCCGTGCTACAAATACATACTAAGTGCCTAATATGTATGCCAGGTATTAGACAATATTTATTTTCAGTGTCTAGCAAATCAGAAAGTCTTTTTTTTTAAATTCTTCAAAGTGAAAATACAGGATATTACAAATTCATCATTATAGGACGACCTAGTCAGTCAGGAAGGCTTCCTGGAGGAAGTGGTAGTTACGTTGCATATTGAAGGATGCAAAGGACTTGTTAGATGAGGCTGGGGGATGGTTCCACATTCCATGCAGATGGAAAAGTATGTGGGAAGGCCCTGAGGCAGGGAGTAATGAACATGGTACTGTGAGGAATGAGGCCAATGTGGCAGCAGCCTGCAGAGCAGATGGTGAGGTGGGGACGAGGCCAGAAAGGTGTTCAGGGCCTGATCATGCAGGCCTCGAAGGCCGAAATGAAGTGTTTCCCCCAAGTTTTTATTTTGGAAAATTTCAAACTTATAGAAAAGCTGCAGATGTAGTAGAATTCTTAACTAGATATTCAAATGGTTGACTTTTGCCAGTTTCTTTCTCTCTTTTACTCTCTCCTTCTCATATGCACACACACATACATACACATGTTTTTCTTGGTTGAATCATTTGAGAATAAGTTAGAGAAATTATGACATACTACCCCTGAATTCTAAAGCATGGATATTTCAAGAACAAAGATAATCTCTGGCATAATTATAGCACGATTATACACCCAAGGAAATTAATTATGACATACCTGTACCTTATATACAGTCCATATTTACATCTCTCATTGTCCTAATAATATCCTTTGCTAACATATTTTGAAAATCCAGCCTCTGCTGACTTTTTTTTTGGGACCAGTTAGGCCAGTTATTTTTTAATATATACCTCAATTTAAATTCGCCAGGTTATTTTCTCATGGTTAAATTCTGATTGAACATTACTGCGTAGGTGATGTGTGGCCCTGAGAACTAACTAATATCAGGAGTCCGTCATGTCAGTTTCGATACCAGTGATGTTAAATTTGATCACGTGGTTAATGTGGTGTCTACCAGATCTCTCCATTGTAAAGATCAAATTTTCTTTTTGTAAGAAATAAAGTAGCTGGGGGGAAGATACTTTAAGCATCTATAAATATCTTGTTCCCCAACAATCTTTTACCCAATGTTTGTACCTTTGGCATCCCTTGTGCAAGATAATTATTAATGCAGAGATTGCAAAATAGTGATTTTTCAAATTCTGTAAATTTTTTTCTACATTCGTTGATGCTCTTCTGTAAAGAAGAGCCTTTACTTCTCCTCCACCCTTTTAAATCAGTATCAGTATAGACTTGTGGATGTTTAAAATTTGGATTTAAGATTTCACATGCATTTATAATCCATTTCTAACATTAAACATTCTGATGTTTAATTTTTGTCCGTATTTGGTCAGCAGGAGCCCTGATCAGAAAGGTTTTTGAGAAAACTATCGAGTGAATGAAATAATAGTATAGAAATGACCAATACATCTGCGTTTACTTTTTTCCTCCTGAGAAGTTCTATTTGTCCATCTAATGTGAATGTATTTTTATTTCTCTCTAGGTCTCACGGACTAATTGGCTCTCATTCAGCAGGAACCTAACAGATAAGTCTTCCTGCTGTATATCAAGAGAATGCTTGCTTTTCAAGCTGTTCTGAGAATGATTAAAGCAGTGTCACAAGGTGACATTGTCAGGGGAGGACAAGCAGCCTGAGAATTTCCTATTAATCTGATTGCAGCTTGAAGGCAGCCCATTTCCATTAAGTAGGACTGCATGGCAAGCAGCCCCACCAAAGGGTTGACAATGAGCGTCCCAGTGGCTCCTAAGAAATCATGTTACACTCAGCTGCGGGACAACAGAAATGCAGCAAGAAATAATAATGAGAGCATCCTAAGTCTGGGAGATACAAATGCCAATCAAATCATGTTGGAGGTCAGCTCCTCTCATGATGAGTCCAAGACATGTGACCTGGAAGATGAAATTGGAAATACAAATTCAAGTGAGCCAGAAAACCGTACCCATTTCCATAAGGAATTTCAGCAACTTCAGGGCTTTGAGAAGGGATCTCAGCCTGGCTCCACCAGCCTGAAAGATTTTAGACTTTCTTCAACCATTCAGAGGGAACTCAATGAGGAGCACACAATGGAGAGAGGCACAGAGAGCCTGCAGACCCCGCGGAGTGTCCAGGGACCGAGTCTGTCGAGTTGGAGAAATGTGATGGGTGAGGCCAGTCTAGACGTTTTGGCTAAAAGGGATGCTGAAATTCCCTGGCACGTTCCCAAGGATAAATTGGCAAAGACCCTCAACAATGAGGAACTGAGGAGACATTCTTTGGAAAGAGCAAGCAGCTCTGTAGCTGTAGTCGGGAGCCTGACTCCGCAGCATCCACAGCCTGCGCCCCTTGACTCCCAGGAAGCACGGGGTCAGGTGCCTGGGGTTGGGGAGGGGCCACAGAAGACATTGCCAGACCACGCTCTCCCGGCAGCGTTCCCTCCAACTGACAGTACCTCAGAGGGAAAGAGTGTGCGTCATCCTAAACCATCTACCTCAGAGACCAAGCAGAGCACCCCCTCAGAGACCCAGACAGTGGGAGCACATGTACTGCAGGCGTGCAGTGAGCACATACCACGTTCCACCCATCCACAGCCTGCTCTGAATCTGACTTTGGCATTGAAGGAAATCCCGAGTAAGCCAGAAGCACAATTAGGTCAGGGAAAGGCAGAGGCCAAGGTGGAGCTGAAATATGTTTCACCCAGGAGGGTTGAACAAGAGGGAAAGGCAGCCCAGGAAGGGTATCTGGGATGCCACAGGGAAGAGAATCTGTCAGCCTTCGAGGGAAAGGATCTGTGTGGGGAAGCGCACCCAGAAACCACCGATGCACTTGGCTCTCTGCCAAACAGTGACCTCCACCACCTTGGGGTGGGAAGAGGCAACAGTGAAGAGAAGAGAGGAGTCAACCCAGGGAAGCCGGATTCTCTCCACGCCACCCCCAAACAGGCCTCTGCTTCCTTAGGAGGGGCTGATAGTCAGCCCACTGGCAACATTTCACCATGTGCAGGTGGGAAGTTGGGTGAAAGGACATCCGGCAGCTTTTCACCAGGTGATGGTCATGTGGCTTTTATTCCTACTAATCTGACTGACAGCAAACCCTTGGATGTCATTGAGGAGGAAAGGCAGTTGGGCAGTGGGCAACCCACAGTGGACAAGGACAGTGTTACAGTTCTGGTGTTCAATCCTTCTGTTGGAGAGAGCCAGACAGAGGTGCCTGAGCCCCTGGAACCTCAAAGTGGCAGCTCAGAAGCACGGGAAAGCGGAGAGATCACCACATCTGTTGCTGAAAACAGGAACCTTCTAGAGAATGCAGATAAGATTGAACGCACCTCAGCAAGAGTAGATTCAGTTCTCAATATTCCAGCACCCCTCCACCCAGAGACAACTGTGAACATGACCCACCAGCCTACAACACCCAGTAGCCGTTTTCAGGATGTTAGCGTGTTCGGTATGGATGCAGTGTCCCCCTTGGCGGTACCACCCCCTGCTGATAGTGCACGCTTGTCGAACACATCCCCCAAAGTGCCTGACAAGAACGCCTGCCCCAGTGGGATCCCCAAGCCTGTCTTCACACATTCCAAGGATGCCCCTTCCTCGCAGGAGGGCACGGAGAACCATCAGGTTGAAAAAACAGAGGAGAGGACAGAAACCAAGCCCGTCATTATGCCCAAGCCCAAGCATGTGAGGCCCAAGATCATCACCTACATCAGGAGGAGTCCCCAGGCCCTGGGCCAGGTGGACGCCTCGCTGCTTCCAGTGGGGCTTCCATACGCCCCGCCGACATGTACCATGCCTCTTCCCCATGAAGAGAAGGCCGCGAGTGGTGACCTGAAGCCGTCTGCCAACCTCTATGAGAAATTCAAGCCAGACCTGCAGAAGCCAAGGGTCTTCAGTTCCGGATTGATGGTGTCTGGAATCAAGCCCCCAGGACATCCTTTCAGTCAAATGAGTGAAAAGTTTTTGCAGGAGGTAAGAGAATGTCATCATGATATGGTCTGTAAGTTGACTGTCCCAAAATCTGTGACATATTTTCAATGAGTTATGACTGTAAAATGTCCTCTTTAAGTGAATTGCAGATTTTCATGGATACACTTGTGGAGAAATGGAGTCTTTGACTAGAGCAGATTGTCTAGAGAAATGACCATTTTTAACTGGAAGAGTCTGATTCTCTTAATAAGATGCACCCAGTATCTAAGGAGACCCATTGAAATTTCACTTGCTATAATTCGTATGAAATTGGATGAGTATGCATTAAATAGGCTTCCATGTTTAAATAAGTGAATAGAATATAATATAAGCTAGGTCAAAGGAAGAAAGAATGCAAAATTACTGTATTCTTCAAATAGATCAGACTCATTCCTCAATGGGGAGTATTTTCTACCTAGGAGTGTCTCTTATTCGTACGTGTGAAGATAGCAAATGAGCAGAAAACAGTGTGTTAGGCATGGACTCTTTCTTTAAAATAAAAATAATAATTACAACTAACATTTAATTGAGGGCCAGCTCTGCATTGGGCCTGTATAATACAGCATTTGATCTTTGTTGATCTTTGCTAATCCTTGCAGTAATTCCGTGAGGGTTGGTATTGCAGTTTTTATCACCGTATAGATACAGAAACAGACGGAGAGCTTTAAGTCACCCACCACGAAGGAAGGAGAGCTCTGAGAGTCTCACCCAGGCCTGTGCAGTTTCAGACTGCGCCGTGCTGTCCTTGGAGGGACAGGATCTGTGTGGGGAAGCACACCCAGAAACCACCCCGGAGAAGTTTATTTTGTGTATCTAGTTAAGTACCTGGGAGCTATGGTGGGTCATCCTTCGAGACCTCAGAACAAAGATTTGTCTCCTGAAGGAGTCTTTTCATGACAGCCGGGTGATCAGTTAAAAGTAAGGCAGGAGCTGAGGACGGTGGCTCACGCCTGTAATCCCAGCACTTTGGGAGGCCGAGGTGGGCAGATCATGAGGTCAGGAGATCGAGACCGTGCTGGCCAACATGGTGAAACCCTGTCTCTACTAAAAATACAAAAATTAGCTGGGCGTGGTGGCAGGCGCCTATAGTCCCAGCAGCTTGGGAGGCTGGGGCAGGAGAATTGCTTGCACCCACGATGTAGAGGTTGCAGTGAGTTGAGATCGCGCCATTGCGCTTGAGCCTGGTGACAGAATGAGACTCCGTCTCAAAAAAAAAAAAAAAAAAAAAGGCAGGATGAGATCATCCTGTCTCTAACCCCCTCCAGAGCTGCCCAGGTTGCTTGGAACACAAGCTGGGGCCTGTAGGATGGCTAAGCCTTTAGGATGTGCTTACTGGGGCTCTGTCAGCTACCCCCGCTCCTCTCCTTCCACTTTCCCTTTCTCACTCTGCTGCTTCAGGACCTTTGTACCTCCCTCTGCTTGGAATGTTCTCCCAGTTATCCAGGTGGCTCTCTCCCTCACTTCCTTTAGGTCTGAGCTTCAACGTTATCTCCTTGGGAAGGCCACCCATCTTGCCTGTGAATCCCCTTTCTCTGATTTATTTCTTCCTAGCACTTGCCTCCACCTGCCATAAACACTTCTTTAGTTTTCCTGCATTGACTATAATGTAAACTCCATGAGGGAAGGGATTGTTTTCAATATTTTCTTCCCCATTGAGTTCCCAGAATTTAGAATGGCGCTTAAGTATGTGCTCAAGAAATGTTGAATGATAACTGAATCGTGAACTCCATATGTGTTGCAACCATAAAAAAGTGTACCAAGGGTTTCTAGAGATAGGATGATTGAGTCCAAATTTGGACTCTAGCTTGGTTACATGTATTGGCATATTTAAAGCATATATCAATCACAGCAGAAGTTGTCATATCTAGCACAAAGACAAAGTTGAATCCATTCTTGGCAGCAAACACTGACATAGGCAATCACTGACTAGGTGGTCCAACAAGCCGACCAGCTGTGCTGCCTTGCAGCAGGTCCTTAGCAACAAAATCACACAACTTGCTCCCTGTGTTCTGACTCTGGGCCTGCCACCAGGCCTCTGGTTATAACTGACTTCCTACCTCGCATCTCTGGAGAGGATTCGGACTGGACAATTCAGGGGTCCAGTCAGCTTGGCAGGGTTTGTCTTGCTGTACGGGGCTGCTTGACATCTTGTTTATAAGTGACTTCTTACTCTGTGCCCTGCAATGAGAGCATGTTCTGGCTAGAGGACACTTGAGTCTGGCTGTAGGCAGTGGTCTCCCATTAAAAGTGAACAAATTGCCCTTCTGGTTTTATACATCAGTCTCTGAGTTTGGTTACAGTGTCATTCTCAAATTTCTAAACATTCATCCACCTGGGCCTCTGAGGCTCAGGGTCAGGCTCTGAAGCTGTGCTCTTCTATAAGGCAGGGAATCACTGCAGAGTTTCCATGAAGAGACCTGTCTTACTCCATTTGTGTTGCTATGAAAGATTACCTGAGGCTGGGCAATTTATAAGGAAAAGAGGTTTATTTGGCTCATGGTTCTGCAGGCTGGACAGGAGGCATGGCACCAGCATCTGCCTATGGTGAGGCTTCAGGCTGCTTCCACTCATGGGGGAAGGGGGAGGGGAACCATGTGTGCGTTGATCACGTGGTGAGAGACGAGCAAGAGGGGAGTAGGGGAGGTGCCAGGCCGCTCTTTAAGGATCAAGGAACTAATACAGCAAGAACTAATAGAGCAATAACTTGCTCATTACCAAAAGGAGGGCACCAAGCCATTCATGAGGCATCTGCCCCCAAGGCCCACACACCTCCCGCTAGACCCCACCTCCAGCATTGAAGATCACATTTCAACATAAGAGTTGGCAGAGACAAACCGTATCCAAACCATAGCCAGAGCCTAGATTTTTCTCTATAAAAACAAACTCATGAGGGAAATTGATTTGGATATGTAGGCCCAAACCCCGCATTGTCTGTAATTCTTTCTTTGTGCCCTTCTGTATTTTTCTGTATATTTCTTTTCTGTGTTGTTTCTGCTTCCTCCAATAATAGTTTATATATTATACGCATATTGTCCCCAAACTATTTTCTCTACTTCATTATCTAGACACCACTCAAGGAAATGGGATTGTATGGACTTTGTGTGGCTTTGGCGGTTCTCAGGGGTTCAGAGAGACCCCACTGGCGTGGAGAGAGCATCATGGCCTCACACTTCGAGCATCCCAAAGTCGTCTCCAAAGGATTTATTTGTTTTTGTGCCTCGACTTTACAAGTTCATTTGAAATGTCAGTTTCCCTCCCTGTACCTGGGGACCATTTTCTGCCATCATCAGAGCATCTGAGAGACCCAGGCTCGTTTTCAGGCTGCAGGAGGATACCCAGGTGTTGTACTGGTGTCTATGATAACCTTCTTTACTCGTAAAAAGTGGGGAACAGGCTGATCCTTGGCCACCTGCTACTGCTCTGACATGCTCTAACCCAGCGAGTCCCCCTCTTGTGTTTGAGCTCAGTGCAGGGAGATTAAAAAGCCGACTTCTTCTGCCAGTGCGCCCCAAGCTCACCATGGGGCGGCCGCAGTCTGGTCTCTAGGACAAGAACACATTTGTGATAATGTGTTGCAATAGAAATATTTTTCAGTTATAGAAACCAGATTTTTAAAAATAAAATGAGAACCTCTTAAAAATAAAAACCCAAACCAGCTTCAGACACTTCCATCATTGTCGACAGATCCCCGCTGGTTACGTAGCATGGGTAGAAGTGGGAAAATCAAGAGTAAACACTCTTCTGAGAGAGGAACTCTTTTTCCAGTTGGCAGGAGCAGCACAGGCGTTTAAAACTTCCACAAGTGGCTTCCAAGATCATCTGGGATCTAGTCATGTCCGGGTATTAGATATGTTTTCCTAAACAGGTGCCCTCTGCCACTGGCTCTCCTGAGGTCTCAGGGACACTCCCTCCCTCCAACAACTTGGAAGCCCTTTTTATTTTTGGTAAAGGGAGGTGGGAAGAAAGGGGCAGGGCTGAGAGGATGGAGGGAGGGCGATGTGCGTGCAGTGTACAGAGGTATGATCCAGGGCTGCTGTCCCTCCTCACTGCTGCCACTCGTCTCTGAGGGGCACTGCATCAATTGGGGTTCCCCAGACAAATAGAACTAATAGGGGTGTGTGTGTGTGTGGTGTGTATACATCTTTGTCTCTTTCTCTCTTTCAATATATATTATATATATATTTCTATATATATATCATATATAGAGAGACATGGATGTAGATGTATATAGAGAGAGGTTACATCACATTATCTATATATATAGAGAGAGAAATTGATTGATTGATTTTAAGAAATTGGCTCATGATTGCAGAGGCTGGCAAATCAAAAGTCTGCAGGGCAGGATAGCAGCCTGGAGACTTAGGGTAGAGTTGGTGCTGCAGCTTGGGTCTGAAGGTGATCTCCTGGCAGAATCCCCTTTTCTTTAGGGGGAGTCAGTCTGTTTTTAATAAAGCCTGCAACTGATTAGCTGAGACTCACCTACATGCTGAAGGGTCTGCTGCTTTATTCAAGGTCTACTGATTTAAACGTTTATCTAATATAAGAAATACTTTCATGGCAGCATCTAGAATGCTTGACCAAATATCTGGGTATTGCGACCCAGCCAAGTTGACACATAAAATTAACCATCCCAGACACCCTTCCCTCACCCCTATCCCAGTGGCTTGTTAACGACGCCTCCACCTGTACCCTCTGTCTGCACGGCACACTCTCCCAGTGAGAACAGTGCAGGGCAAATAGGAAGAGGGACAGCCTGGTAAGAATGTATTTGTTTGCATGCCTTGACTTTACGAGTTCGTTTGAAATCATAGGATTCTTTTGTTTGCTTTCAAAGTGATTTCTCTAAAAACTCTCCATTGGGATGGAAGGAGGGAAATGGCAGTGTTTGGGATTGTTCTGTATGTGTTTATGACTGGGCCGTGTCACCTGCTGTATTCTGTCAGTAAAGATTAAGGAAAAGAGTATGAAGCTTTTTGTAGATTCCCTTGTTTAATTAAAAATGCACAGACTAGACATCAAAGGCGTAGTTTTCCCACTTTTAAAGAATTTGTGATCTCACCAGAAACAAATTACCCAACAAAATGATAGGCATTGAAGTTACTGAAATCGTTAAGATCATTGTTGAGTGAGATTGTGGTGAATTTTAATCCCTAAATACTACTCAGTTTCAAGGCACCGAGTAACTACTAAGATCAGCATATTGCAATCCTAAAACCTGACAGACGTAGTTTGGAAGTAATACTAATTTCTTAATAAGAGCACCTGCTCAAAGCAATGTGCAATGGAACCCAAAATTTAGAAACTAAAATTAAAAAAGGGTGTATGTGAGAAAAACCAGAGATTGATAGTGAGAGTAAGTAGAGTATGTTAAAAAATTTATCAGAGTGCAGATGTAGAATGTTCTTTCATAGGAATATAATTTGCTGTAGCCAAGTACAATCTATCTACTGTAACAATCATGCATATTTTACAGTGTGATTATGATAAAACTTTAAAGGCCTAATCTTTTGTTTCTACAATGTCAATTTGAAGGAGGACTTTGTATCTATTTCAACATTAAATGAGTATCAATTTAAGGGTTTATCTCTTCAACAGCTTGGATCAAAGCTTTTATAGCCCTTATTAAAGAATATTATTAAATGCTTATGATTCCTGAGATACAAGTTTGACACATAAAATGTGCTGTGATTTAGAACACAGTTAATTAACAGATGTATCTTTTCATTTATAGCCCTTAGCACTATTTTTTGTTGTAACTTAAAGGAAATAGATTATTTAGTTCTCTCTCTTTTTTTCATGTTTAATATGAAAAAAACATTGATAATGTGAACAGACTTAATGAGTACAGAATTGCATATATAAAAGGTACTGCCCACAGGTTGTATTCTAGGCCAAACTACTAGCTACAGGAGAAAGTAACAGTAACGTTATATTATTATTAAACTTAGGGAAAAATGGAAACATGATTCTTTAATAAATATTTATTGACTTTAGCTATGTGCTAGACATTGTTTTGGGTGCTTTGAAGTCAGCAGTTGATGAGATTGTGCCCTAGAACTTGCATTCTGGTGAAACTTGCTCAAACCTTCCTGGGAGCATCACCTCACTAGGGCAGACGACCAGAGGACATAACTGAGGCTCAGGTCTTTAGGTAAACACATAGTACAGGTCTGAAAACACATTTTCCATTAACTTCCCTATTTTTCTGGCTAATGTTTCCTCCCTTGTTAACAATGCAATTTTTTGCTTCCTAAGTAGCCCAGTAAAGATCTAATATAAATGGATACAGTTTATCTAGTCAGCCTAAGACTAGGTTATCATACAGATTACGGCTTTTTTTCCCACAGGTATAATAAAACCTCCATAATTTTATGAACATTTGCTAAATGCTTTTTTTGCTTTATTGACATTTATAGTTTGGCTGCTTACTCAGATTCCAGTGATTTTGTAACAATGGAATTTAAAAAATCTTATCCAGTGAGTTCTTTTTAACCCCAGTAAACTACAGATTCGTACAGTAGTAGAACTGGAAGAGACCTGAGAGGTCATCCAGGTGTGTTGTCAATCAGGAGACGAAGACACTGTGGCCCAGGGAAGGTAGCGGACTTGCGATCAAGAAGCTCAGTGGTACCAGAGTGGTCATTGGTGCAGCCTCGGTCTCGTGGTCCTATTTAGAACTCACACTATGATGTGAAGGTCTCTGATTGAGTTTTTGTTTGTCTATCATAGGTTACAGACCACCCTGGAAAAGAAGAGTTCTGTTCTCCTCCCTATGCTCATTACGAAGTCCCTCCAACTTTCTATCGGTCAGCCATGCTCCTTAAGCCCCAGCTAGGATTGGGTGCAATGTCCCGTTTACCATCTGCAAAGAGCAGGATTCTGATTGCAAGTCAGAGGTCTTCAGCAAGCGCCATCCACCCACCAGGACCCATAACAACAGCCGCCAGTCTCTACAGTTCCGATCCTTCAGGTAACCGATCCAACAATTTCTGCCTTTTCCTGCTGTATGTTTAGATGGTCATCATGTAAGATGGTGATAATTGTCTAAAATATGAATGCCTTTCATCCTTTAAGGAGAGCCTTTTTCTATTCTTCCATCTGTCTGTAGATGCAGACATTTGTGAAACTCATCTGTGTGCAACTGTCATCCTTCATGTCACCTTTAAACTGATGGCCTTTGTTACTACCATCCAGCTTTTCAGAGTTTCTTCCTTCTCTAATCCTCCCTATAAGACAAGGCTCAGAAGTTGTTTTCTGTCAAGGACCAAAGAGTAAATATTTTGGAGCATATGGGTCCTAAGGAGTCAATGTCATAACTGTTTAGGGCCTTGGTCCATTTGGTGATGAGACAGAGAGAGGGTAGAGCCAAAGAAGTTCCTGACTCACTCGGCATGGGCTGCAAGAGAGAAAGCTATGGAGACCTCCAGGGTTTCTGGCCTGAGCAACTGGAAGAATGGAGTTGGCACATAGAGAAGTGCATTTAGAAAGGCAGGTAAGAGTCAAGCAAGGACATGAGAAGGTTGAAATGTCTTTGGTCATCCTGCAGGATACAGCATGGGATTTATGGGACTGGAGTTTAGAGGACAGGACCTGGCTAGAGATATAAAAGTGTTATCTGTAGGCAGACAGATGATATTCGGAGCTGTGATGCTGTCCTTCACCAAGCTGCCTTTGCTGTCCCCCACGACTACACCTTCATCAGGATGTTATAAATTTGATGTGAACTTGAATTATGCACCTTTGAAATAGTATGGTGTGACAAATGTTCACACTTTTACTTTATGCACAAAATGTGGAAACACTTCAAAGTTATAAAAATAATCTTAGTTGAGTTTTTCTTGCAACAGTCAAGGTTTTAAGACTATACTACTGTATAAAAATACCGCTGTGATAGAGACAGGCAGATCAAATTCTTCTGAGGCTGGCTGATTCATATTTTCACATTTTTGTAATAAGGGTATCACTTCTTCAAAGTTCAGTTCGGTCCGGAAGTACACATATGAGGGGCTGCCTCCATCCCTACTCCTTCAGGACTCAAACCCTTTTCCTTGGGTCTGTGGGTGTCTTAATTTAGAGAACAGTGTATGTTCCCATGGTTGATCATTGGAGACCCAGCAAAACTAGTAATGCAGATGAGTATCACTCCTACAGGGCATGGAAGATGTCACATCCCTTCTTAGCACTGTGGGGGGGATCACCTGCCAGAGGCTCTGGGACAATGAGAGGTTCTTAATTTGGAGACTGGGGAGCTTTAGAGGGCAAGGACTCAGCTCCCTTGGCCCCTGAGCCCTTGAGCCAGGCCAGTAGCTCTTGGCTTGGCGTCTGGTCACTTGGCCAATTGCAGGCAGCAGGCCCTTTCCCTTGTCAGACAGCTTTGCTAGAATCCCTAGTGCCTCCATCTTCAATTTTGGCAATATGCCTCACTAATGCTCTTCTTTCTGCCGAAAGCTTTCCATTTTCATGTTGTCCTCAGAGATATTCCCTTGCTCCTCAATCCCTGTTTTGTTTTTATTTCACAAGAGACTTGGATGGTTCACTGAACACAGAGCCAAAGCCATTATCCACAAAACACTATTGATAGTTTCCCTTGAGATCTAGGAGGCTTAACTTTCAGACTGTCCTAGGAAATGAAGAGAAATACCTGGAATAAAAAATAACTTCTGGAATAACAAAGACAAAGAAAAACCAGGCTTGGCATGATGGCTCACAACTGTAATCCCGGCACTTTGGGAGGCTGAGGTGGATGGATTGCTGGAGGCCAGGAGTTTGAGACCAGCCTGGCCAACATGGGGAAACCCCATCTCTACTTAAAATACAAAAATTAGCTGGACTTAGTGGTGTGTGTCTGTAATCCCAGCTACTCTGGAGGCTGAGGCACGAGAATCACTTGAACCCAAGAGGCAGAGGCTACAGTGAGCCAAGATCGCACCACTACACTCCAGCCTGGGCCACAGGGTGAGACTGTCTCAAAAAAAAAGAAAAAAAGAAAGGAAAGATGGGGAGGGGAGGGGAGGGGACCCAACAGCTAAGATTCCACGTGGAGGCACTGTGAGTACCTTCCCAAGGCCACTCTCAATTTGTTCCTCCATTACAAAAAGTCCTCTGACAGAAGGGAGTGAGGTTCACTTAAGACTCAAATTCAGAACGCTGTGGTGAAGAAGAAACACTTGTACTTTTTGATAATTATGTAGTGTACATTTACCATGATTTAGCCCAGATCTCCAAGGTAAACAAGGACAGATTTGTTTACATTAAAACTAACCTCCTTACAATTATGTGATCAATTTTAGAATAAGTGTGACGTGGTGCTGAGAAGAATGTATATTCTGTCAGTTTGGGGTGGAGAGTTCTGTAGATGTCTATTAAGTCAGTTTGGTCCAGAGCTAAGGTCAAGTCCTGAATATCCTTGTTAATTTTGTCTTGTTGATCTGTCTAATATTGACAGTGGGGTGTTAAAGTCTCCCACTATTACTGTGTGGGAGTCTAAACCTCTTTGTAGGTCTCCAAGAACTTGCATTATGAATCTAGGTGCTCCTGTATTAGGTGCATATATATTTAGGATAGTTGGCTCTTCTTGTTGCACTGATCCCTTTACTATTATGTAATGCCCTTTTTATTTTTTTTGATCTTTGTTGGTTTAAAGTCTGTTTTATCAGAAACTAGGATTGCAACCCTCGTTTTATTTTGCTTTCCATTTGCATGGTAAATATTCCTCCATCCCTTTGTTTTGAGCCTATGTGTGTCTTTACACGTGAGACGGGTTTCCTGAATACAGCACAATGATGGGTCTTGATTCTTTATCCAATTTGCCAGTCTGTGTCTTTTAACTGGGGCGTGGCGGCGGGCACCTGTAGTCCCAGCTACTCGGGAGGCTGAGGCAGGAGAATGGCGTGAACCCGGGAGGTGGAGCTTGCAGTGAGCTGAGATCGTGCCACTGCACTCCAGCCTGGGTGACAGAGCGAGACTCCGTCTCAAAAAAAAAAAAAAACAAAAAAAAGATTGTTATGTATGAATTTGATCCTGTCATTATGATGCTAGCTGGTTATTTTGCCTGTTAGTTGATGCAGTTTCTTCATGGTGTCGATGGTAATTACAATTTGGTATGTTTTTGCAGTGGCTGGTACCGATATTTCCTTTCCATATTTAGTGCTTCCTTCAGGAGCTCTTGTAAGGCAGGCCTGGTGGTGACCAAATCTCTCAGCATTTGCTTGTCTGTCAAGGATTTTATTTCTCTTTCGCTTACAAAGCTTAGTTTGGCTGGATATGAAATTCTGTGTTGAAAATCCTTTTCTTTAAGAATGTTGAATATTGGCCTCCCAGTCTCTTCTGGCTTGTAGGGTTTCTGCAGAGAGATCTGCTATTAGGCTGATGGACTTCCCTTTGTGGGTGACCCGACCTTTCTCTCTGGCTGCCCTTAACATTATTTCCTTCATTTCAACCTTGGTGAATCAGATGATTATGTGTCTTGGGGTTGCTCTTCTCAAGGAGTATCTTTGTGGCATTCTCAGTATTTCCTGAAATTGAATGTTGGCCTGTCTTGCTAGGTTGGGGAAGTTCTCCTGGATAATATCCTGAAGAGTGTTTTCCAAATTGATTCCATTCTCCTTGTCACTTTCAGGTACACCAATCAAATGTAGGTTTGGTCTTTTCACATGGTCCCATATTTCTTGGTGGCTTCGTTCATTCCTTTTCATTCTTTTTTCTCTAATCTTGTCTTCATGCTTTATTTCATTGAGTTGATCTTTAATCTCTGATATCCCTTCTTCCACTTGATCAGTTCAGCTATTGATACTTGTGTATGCTTCACGAAGTTTTCATGCTGTATTTTTCAGCTCCATCAGGTCATTTATGTTCTTCTCTAAACTGGTTATTCTAGTTAGCAATTCATCTAACCTTTTTTCAAGGTTCTTAGCTTCCTTGCATTGGGTCAGAACTTGCTCCTTTAGCTCAGAGGAGTTTGTTATTACCCACCTTTTGAAGCCTACTTCTGTCAATTCATCAAACTCATTCTCCATCCAGTTTTGCTCCCTTGCTGGCAAGGAGTTATGATCCTTTGGAGGACAAGAGGTGCTCTGGTGTTTGGAATTTTCAGCCTTTTTGTGCTGGTTTTCCCTCATCTTCATGGATTTATCTACCTTTGTTATTTGATGTTGGTGATCTTCAGATGGGGCATCTTTTTTGTTGATGTTGATGTTATTGTTTTTGCATGGGCATCCTTTTTGTTGATGTTGATGTTACTGCTTTCTGTTTGTTAGTTTTCCTTCTTACAGTCAGGCACCTCTGCTGCAGGTCTGCTGGAGTTTGCTGGAGGTCTACTCCAGACCCTGTTTGCCTGGATATCACCAGTGGAGGCTGCAGAACAGCAAAGATTGCTGCCTGCTCCTTCCTCTGGAAGCTTCATCCCAGAAGGGCACCCACCAGAGCCAGCTGGAGCTCTCCTGTATGAGGTGTCTGTCGGCCTCTGCTGGGAGGTGTCTCCCAGTCAGGAGGCATGGGGTTCAGGGACCCACTTGAGGAGGCAGTCTGACTCTTAGCAGAGCTCCAGCGCTGTGCTGGGAGATCCACTGCTCTCTTCAGAGCCAACAGGCAGGAATGTTTAAGTCTGTGGAAGCTGTGCCCACAGCCACCCCTTCCTCCAGGTGCTCTGTCCCAGGGAGATGAGAGTTTGATATATAAGCCCCTTAGTGGGGCCTGCTGTGTTTCTTTCAGAGATGCCTTCCAAAGCCACTGCTTCACGTAGGCCAGGTGAGCCTTGGAAAAGTCCAGCCCGGTGATACTCAGGAGTGGTGGCCTGTTGGGAAAATGCCTCCGGGGTTTCCCGGGGCCTCGGGAACCATCTCTCTCAGATGCGGGCGTAGTCCCAGTCAGGAGGGGCTGTGGGGAGGGGCCTGGTGCAGACCCAGTGCTTCCCATTGACACAGACGACTTTGCAGTGGTCCTTGACCTGGGAGCAGAGGATGGGCCTGTACTGCATATCCCAGTGCTTCTGGGCTTGGGGCAGCACCCTGGCCCAGGGCCAGCCCAGGAATCAGCTCAGGTACCTGCCCATGACAACAGTGCAGTGGTCGAGACCTTCCCTTAGAAATTGGGCTTCCAGAAGTTTCTGGCTGGGGCCAAGTGTGCAGAGCTTGGTGACCTTTGGAATCAGGACTCCAGAAAGCACACAAGACATCGAGCGCTGGGCTCCCTCTGGCCATGGGGTCCCGCACGGGCCAGGGCAGCACCTCGCGGAATCGGAGACGTCACAGGGGGCAGCTGCAGTGGGGGAGGGCAGCACCCAGAGGATCTGGGGGACCAGGGAAGCTCAAGCCTCCATCCTTCCCCCTGATGGTCCCAACCACTTGGCTCTGGGCAGAGGGGCCTAGCATCTGCCTCTACTTTTGTTCCTGACCTTTAAAGGAAGATAGAATTTCTGCCTGGTCCTGAAAACTACAGATGCCTGTTGACAGAAGGGTGCTCTCTTTGATCAGCCTGAAAATGAACACAATACACTTGGATACTCCTTCAAAGAAAAACAAATCATTTACTCATATCAGTAAAGGTGATGTGTGTTTCATTCTTCTAGGATGGATGTTAATGTCACTTTTTGCAATTTTGCTCTTAAGAAAATGGAGCCATCAGGTTTTGTTTTAGCACTGACAATGTTGATTTTATGTGGATATCCTATAATTTCCAGCCTTCATACATCCATGAATAGATTGTCTCTGAACACTAATGTCATTTCTCTCATTTAACTTTTATTTATTTTTAAAATATTAGTTCAGTAGTTTTTTGGGGAAAGGTGATGTTTGGTTATGCGTATAAGTTATTTAGTTGTGATTTCTGAGGTTTTGGTGCACCCTTTACCCAAACAGTGTAAACTGCACCCCATGTGTAGTCTTTCATCCTTCACTCACCTCCCACCCATTTCCCCAAAGTCCCCAAAGTGCATTGTGTCATTCTTAAGCCTTTGCATTCTCATAGCTTAGCTCCCACTTATGAGTGAGAACATACGATGTTTACTTTTGCGTTTCAATTCTTACTTCACTTGGAATAGTGGTCTCCAGATTCTTCCAGGTTCCTGCGAATGCCACCATTTCATTCCTTTGTAAGACTCATTAGTATTCCATAGCACATTTGTACCACATTTTCTTTATCCACTCGTTAATTGATGGGCATTTGGGCTGATTCCATGTTTTTGCGATTGCGAATTCTGCTATTACAAACATGTGTGCCAGTATCTTTTTTGTAGCATGACTTCTCTTCCTCTGAGTAGATACCTGGGATTGCTGGATCAAATGGCAGTTCTGCTTTTAGTTCTTTAAGGAGTCTCCACACTGTGTTCTGTAGTGGTTTGTACTAGTTTACATTCCCACCAGCAGTATACAAGTGTTCCCTTTTCACCACGTGCCCACCAACATCTATTGTTTTTTAATTTTTTTATTATGGTCATTCTTGCAGGAGTAGGGTGGCATCACATTGCGGTTTTGATTTGCATCTCCCTAATAATTAGTGATGATGGTCATTTTTTCATGTTTGTTGACTATTTGTATATTTGAGAATTGAGAGTTGTTTATTTTTGTCTTTATTCCACTTTTTGATGGAATTATTTGTTTTTTTATTGCTGACTTGTTTGAGTTCCTTACAGATTCTGAGTATTAGTCCCTTGTCAGATGCATTGTTTGTGAAGATTTTCTCCCATTCTGTGGGTTGTCTGTTTACTCTGCTGATTATTGCTTTTACTGTGCAGAAGCTTTTTAGTTGAATTAAGTCCCAGCTATTTATCCCTGTTTTTATTGCATTTGCTTTTGGGTTCGTGGTCATAAAACCCTTGCCTAAGATAATGTCTAGAGGGGTTTTTCTGATGTTATCTTTTAGAATTTTTATGGTTTCAGGTCTTAGATTTAAGTCTTTTATCTATCTTGAGTTAATTTTTGCATAAGGTGAGCGATGAGGATCCAGTTTCATTCTTCTTGCCAATTATCTGAGCACCATTTGTTGAATAGGGTGTGCTTTCTCCAGTTTATGTTTTTGTCTGCGTTATTGAAGATCAATTCGTTGTAGGTATTTGGCTTTATTTCTGGGTTCTTTATTCTGTTCCATTGGTCTGTGAGCCTGCTTCCATAGTCACCTGTTTTGGTGACTTTAGTCTTATAGTATAGTTTGAAGTCAGGTAATGCGATGCCTCCAGATTTGTTCTTTTTGTTTAGCCTTACTTTGGCTATGTGGATTCTTTCTTGGTTCTGTATGAATTTTAGAATTGTTCTAGTTTGGTATTTTGATGGAAATTGCCTTGAATTTGTAGATTGCTTTTGGCAGTGTGGTCATTTTCACAATATTGATTCTATCCATCCATGAGCATGGCATGTGTTTCCATTTGTTTGTATCATCTTTGATTTTTTTCAGCAGTGTTTTGTGGTTTTCCTGGTAGAGGTCTTTCACCTCTTTGTTTAGGTGTAATATACTCCTAAGTGGTTTTTGTGTTTATTTGTTTGTTTTGCAGCTATTGTAAAAGGGGTTGAGTTTTTGATTTGATTCTCAGCTTGGTCGCTGTTGGTGTATAGCAGTGCTACTGATTTGTGTACGTTGATTTTGTATCCTGAAACATTGCTGAATTCATTTATCAGTTCTAGGAACTTCTACGATGAGGTTTTAGGGTTTTCTAGGTACGCCATTATATCATCAGTGAACAGCGACAGTTTGACTTCCTCTTTACTGATTTGTATGCCCTTTATTTCTTTCACTTGTCTCATTGCTCTGGTTTGGACTTCCAGTACTATGTTGAATAGAAGTGGTGAAAGTGGGCATCCTTGACTTGTTCCACTTCTTAACGGGAGTGCTTTCACCTTTTCCCCATTCAGTATAATGTTGGCTGTGGGATTGTCATAGATGGCTTTTATTACCTTAAAGTATGTCCTTTCTATGCTGATTTTGCTGAGGGTTTTAATCATAAAAGGATGGTGGATTTTGTAAAATTCTTTTTCGGTCTCTATTGAGATGATCATGCTATTTTTGTTTTTAATTCTGCTTATGTCGTATATCACATTTATTAACTTGCTTATGTTAAACCACCCCTGCATCGCTACTGTGAAACCCACTTGATCATGTTGGATTACCTTTTTTATATGCTGTTGGATTCCATTAGCTAATATTTTGTTGAGGATTTTTGCATTTATGTCTATCAGGGAGATTGATCTGTAATGTTCCTTTTTTGTGATGTTCTTTCCTGGTTTTAGTATTAGGGTGATACTGGCTTCGTAGAGTGATTTAGGGACAATTCCTTCTTTCTGTATTTTTTGAAATAGCATCAATAGGATTGGTACCAATTCTTTTTTGAGTGTCTCATAGAATTCAACTGTGAACTTGTCTGATCCTGCACTTTTTCTTGTTGACATTTTTTTTTATTAACATTTCAGTCTTGCTGCTTATTACTGGTCTGTTTGGAATTTAATTTCTTCTTGGCTTAATCTAGGAATCTTGTGTATTTCAAGGAATTTATTTATCTCTAGGTTTTCTACTATGTGCATGTAAAGGTGTTCATAGTAGCCTGGAATGATCTTTTGTATTTCTGTAGTAGCAGTTATAATATCCCCTGTTTTTTTTCTAATCGAGTTTATTTGGATCTTTCCTCTTCTTTTCTTGATTAATCTTGCTAATGGTCTATCAATTTTGTCTATCTTTTCAAAGACCTAGCTTTTTTTCATTTATCTTTTGTATTATTTTTGTCTTACAATTGTATTTAGTTCTGCTCTGATCTTTGTTATTTCTTTTCTTCTGCTGGGTTTGGGGTTTGGTTTGTTCTTGTTTCTCTAGTTTCTTGAGCTGTGACCTTAGATTGACTGTTTGTCCTCTTTCTAACTTTTTGATGCAGGCACTGCTTTTGCTGTATCCCAAAGTTTTCGTATGTTGTGTCACTATTATCATTCAGTTCAAATAATTTTTAAATTTCCATCTTGATTTCATTATTGATGCAACAATCATTCAAGAGTGGGTTATTTAATTTCCATATATTTGCATGCTTTTGAGGGTTCCTTTTTGAATTGATTTACAGTTTTATTCCACTGTAGTTTGAGAGAGTACTTGATATAATTTCAATTTTCTGAAATTTATTGAGACTTCTTTTGTGGCCTATCATATGCTGTATCTTGGAGAATGTTCCATGTGCTGATGAATGTACATTCTGCAGTTGTTGGGTAGAATGTTCTGTAAATATCTGTTAAGTCCATTTGTTCTAGGGTATAGTTGAAGTCCATTGTTATTTTGTTGACTTTCTATCTTGATGACCTGTCTAGTGCTGTCAGTGGGGTACTGAAGTCTCCCACTATTATTGTATTGCAGTCTATGTCATTTTTTTAGGTTTAATACTAATTGTTTTATAAATTTGGGAGCTCCATTTTTAGGTGTATGTATATTTAGGATTGTGATATTTTCCTGTTAGACTAGTCCTTTTATCATTATATAATCTTCCTCTTTGTCTTTTTCAACTGCTTTTGCTTTAAAGTCTGTTTTCTCTGATATAACAATAGCTACTCCTACTCACTTTTGGTGTCCATTTGCATGGAATATCTTTTTCCACCCCTCTACCTTAAGTTTATGTGAGTCCTTATATATTGTTAAGTGAGTCTCTTGAAGAGAACAGATACTTGGTTCATGAATTCTTTTCCTTTCTGCCATTCTGTATCTTTTAAGTGGAACATTTAGGCCATTTACATTCAATGGCAGCATTGAGATGTGAGGTGCTATTCTATTCATCATGTTGGTTGTTGCCTGAATACCTTTTTTTCCTTTTTTTCATTATGTTACTGTTTTATAGGTCCTGTGAGATTTATGCTTTTAAGGGCATTCTATTTTGATGTATTTTTAAGATTTGTTTCAATATTTACAACTCTTTTTTGCAGATCTTGTAGTACTGGCTTGGTAGTGGCAAATTCTCTCAACATTTGTTGTCTGCAAAAGACTATCTGTCTTTCATTTATGAAGCTTAGTTTCATTGGATACAAGACTCTTGGCTGACAATTGTTTTGTTTAAGGAGGCTAAAGGTAGGACCCCAGTCCCTTCTGGCTTGTAGGGTTTCTGCTAAGAAATCCACTGTTAATCTGATAGGTATTCCTTTATAAGTTACTCAATACTTTTTCCTCACAGCTTTAAGTTTCTTTCCTTGTTATCACTTTACAAAACCTGATGACTGGGTGCCTAGGCAATGATCTTTTTGTGATAAATTTTCTGGGTTTATTTGAGCTTCTTGTATGTGGCTATCTGGATCTCTAGCACAGCCAGGGAAGTTTTCCTTGATTATTCCCTCTAATATGTTTTCCAGACTTTCAGATTTCTTTTCTTTCTCAGGAACAACAATTATTCTTATGTTTGATCATTTGACATAATCCCAAATTTCTTGGAGGCTTTGTTCATTTTATAAATTCTTTTTTCTTTGTCTTTGATGGATTGAGTTAATTCAAAAGCCTTGTCTTCAAGCTCTGAAGTTCTTTCTTCTGCTTGTTTGATTCTGTTGTTGATGCTTTCCAGTGTATTTTTGTAGAGTCAGGTCCGGGGGGTCCCGAGTGAACAAGCTTGTGTTCCCACAGAGAGAGGGTGCTCCAACCTATTGATACCTGCATGCATTCTCCAACCTGGAAGACTTCTGAGTCCTATACTTTAGGGATTTTTATAAGGCTTCATCACACAGACATGACTGATTCTTAACTCAATCTCCAGCCCCAGAGGAAGGGGAGAGAGGGAGCTGAAAGTTCCAAGCTTCTAATCATGGCTTGGTCTTTCTGGTGACCAGCTCCTATCCTGAAACTATCCAGGAGCCACCAAGAGAGTCTGTCATTAGAGCAAATGATGCTTCTGTTACCCAGGAAATTCCAAGGGATTTAGGAGCTCTGTGTCAGGAACTGGGATCAAAACCAAATGTTAGAACAAAAGATTCTTCCGGCACTCATATCACTCAGGAAATTACCAGGGTTTTAGGAACTCTGTGTCAGAAATTGGGGGCAAAGACCAAATATATATATTTCTTATTATGTCGCAGATGACTTGAATCCTTTTAAATTTATCGAGCCTTGTTTATGACCCATTACAAGATCTACCTTGGTAAACATTTCATGCATACTTAAAAACAGCGTCTACTCTGCTGTTTCTGTGTGGAGTGTTCTACAAATATCACAGGTCAAGTTGGCTGAAGCATTGTCAGGTATTCTATACCCTCACCGATTTTCTCTCTACATGTTCTATCAGTGGCTGCGAGAGGGCTTGAAATCTCAGACTGTAATTGCAGACTTGTTTGTTTCCTTTCCAATTTTATCAGCCTTTCTTCCATATATTCTGAAGCTCCATAAGGTATATAAAGTTTTAGTTTATCATTTTAATGAATTGGCCACTTTATCATTATGAAATGAACTTCTTTTTCCCCAGTCATATTTTTTTCCTTGAAATCTCCTTTTTTCATTATTAATAGAACCACTTCAGCTTTCTCTTAGTTTCAGCATGGTGTAATATTTCCATACTAACCTTTTCATCTATTTGTCTATTTATTTTTAAGTAGGCTTCTTATAGGCCACATATAATTAGATCTTACCTTTTTATCCAATCTGAAATCTCTGCATTTCATATACATTTGATGTTATTACTGGTTTGAGATTAAATCTACCATCTCACCATATTTTCTATTCAACACATATGTTCTTTCTTTTCCCTCTTTTACTTCCTTCTTTTGGCATTGAATAGTTTTCTATGATTCCATTTATCCCGTTTGTTCATGTATTAGATATCTGTCTTTTATTTTTGTGTTCTCAGTGGTTGTTTTAGAGTTCATAATATTAATATATGTATTTAGCTTTTAACATTCCAGCTTCAAGTTATATTATATCACTTTGTACATGGTGTAAGAATGTTATAATAGCATATTTCCATCTGTCTCCTGGCATTCGTGGTATTGTTATTAGATATTTTACTTCTACATATGTTATGAACCTATACTACATTGTTCTTATTGATGGTCAACATTCAGTTTTCTTTTAAAGAAATTTAAATAAGAAAAAGTCTTTTGAGTTACTCATTTAATTGCAATTTTTAGTATTCTTTGTTTCTTTGTGTAGATCCGCATTTTTATCTGGTATCCATTTTCTTCTGCCTTAAGGACTTCTTTTAACATTTATTGTAGTGGAGGTTTGCTAGTGGTGAATTCTTTTGGATTTTGTTCACCTGTGCTTTTGATAAATATTTTTGCTTTGTTCCGAATCCAAGTTGGTATTTTTTTCTTTAAATATTTAAAGATGCTGTTTTGTTTATGTCTATGTTGAATGATGTCTAGTGGAAAATCTGCTGTTATTCTTATCTTTGGGTCTTTGTACATAATGTGTATTTTTTCTGGCTGCTTTAAAGATGTTCTCTTTTTCATGGGTTTTGAGCAGTTTAATTACAATATGCCTTGATGTTGTTTTCTTCGTGTTTTTGTGCTTGAAGTTTGTTGAGATTTTTGGATCTGTTTTATATGCTTTTCATCATATTTGGGGTGTTTTGCACATTGTTTCTTCAAATATTTTCAGTCCTAATTCTTCCTCTTCAGGGACTCCAATTACACATATATTAGTCCTCTTGAAGTTTCCCTACAGCTCCTGTTCAAAGTGATATTCTGTTCATTTCTTTGAGTATTTCTTCTCTCTGTGTTTCATTCTGGATAGTTTCTCTTGCTATATCTTTACTACTTTTCCTTTCCCTTTCTTTTTCTTAAAATAACATTTATTTACTTACTCACTATTCTGTATGTTAGACATCCAGATGTGGCTTAACTTGAATTCTCTGCTCAAATGATCACAAGGCTGATATGAAGATGTCAGCCAGGCTGAGTTCTTGACTGGAGGCTCTGGAGAAATATTTGCTTTTAAAGTCATTTAGGTTGTTGGTAGAATCTAGCTCATGTGCTTGTAGTACTAGAGTTTTTGTTTCCTTGCTGGCTATCAGTCAGGGACCACCTTCAGCTCATAGGGCCACCCACATTCCTTGCTATGTGCCCCTCTTTATCTTCAAAGCAGTAATGGTGTGTTGAATCCTTCTTAGACTTCAAATCTCTGACATGCAGCTCTATGACCAGCTGGAGATAACTCTGCTTTCAGTAGACTTACTTAATTAGGCCAGGTGCACCCAAGATAATCTTCCTCTTAATATGTAATACAACATAGTCATGAGAGTAGTGTCTCATCATGTTCATGCAGTTGTTTTAGTCCACTTGGGCTGCTATAACAAATACCATAGATTGGGTGACTTAAACAACAGATTTTTTTTTCTCATGATTCTGGAGGCTGAGAAATCCAAGAGCAAGGTGCTGACTGATTTGTTTCTGGTGAGGGCCCTCTTCCTTGTTTGCAGGTAGGTGCATTTTTTGCCATAGCCTTACATGTGGGAGAGATAGATTATTGCTCTCATAATTCCTCTAAGAACACTAATCCCATTCATGAGGGCCCCACTCTCAGGACATAATCACCTCCTAAAGGCCCCACTTACAGATGTCATCACATTGGGAATTAGGGCATATATATATGTATGTATCTTGAGAGGACACAAACAGTTCATACCAGCAGAGTATGTACATGAAGGGGCAATCATTGAGGGCAAGTGTAGGGTCTTGCCACCACAGGTGGATTTCGAGTCCTAAAGAATGGCAACCTGGAAATGCTACATAACCACAGTGGAGGGGTCTGGGAGGGACAGTTTTTCTTTTTCCAGGATCTTCATTTCTTTTTGATGATGATGCTTCTTTTTTCAGATTATTGAATATCAAAGAAAATCAACTGAAATGGTTAGTGCCTCCATCAGGCCTTTGGGCCTTCAAATGACATCTGGCCTAGGAGAAGCTTTCTGGGTGTCTCATTTAAGGAGAGTTCCTCTCCAGTGCTGGGCTATAAATGGAATCATGGCAGGAACTGTATTTTCTGTCATCTCTCCCATCCCTAAAACAAAACAAGCCATAACAACCAACATCCCCTGACCTTCATATTTCTGACACATCTTTCCCCCATCTGGACACCCAGGCTTGAGAAAGAATTGTTTATGTTCTCCATCCCAGTCCCCGTGCTTACAAATGACTCTACCTCCTACCATCTAGACACCCCACTATTCTACTACAAAAGCCACTACTAACCTCTTAGTAAGTCTTTTTTTTTTTTTTTTTGAGACAGGGCCTCACTCGGTCACCCAGGCTGGAGTGCAGTGCAATGTCAGCTCACTTCAGCCTTGACCTCCCAGGCTCAAGCAATCCTCCCACCTCAGCCTTCCAAGCACCTGGGACTATAGGCGTGCACCACCGTACCTGGCTAATTTTGTTTATTTTTTTGTAGAGATGACGTCTCCGTATGTTCCCCAGGCTGGTCTCAAACTCCTGAGCTCAAGCTGTTGTCTTGCCTTGGCCTCTCAAAGTGCTGGGATCATAGACATGAATGAGCTGCTGTGCCTGGCCTTAGTTAGTCTTAATAGATATGTTCTGTTCCTTATCTTAGCACTGGCGTTTGATGTTATTGATTACTCCTTTCTGTCTGAAACTTGTTTCTTCCTTCACTTATTTGAACAACCCCATCTGCCTGTTCTCTTGTATGCATCTGCAAGTGTTGGTTCTTAGTTGCCTTCACTAGAAACCCTTCTCCTGCATTTTCTAAATCTTGCCAGGTGATAGTGGCAGAAAATAGACTTGTGGGATATGATGAGGTTTCTCTTCAAATAACCTGAGCAATCTTTTATTCTTTAATTCATAGTAACACCCCCCTCCTTTTGTCCTTTTTCCCTTTTTGCCTTTGTTAGATGCCCAGTCATATCACAGTACCAGGCGTTATCAGTACCAGCTCACATTCCTTTCCTTATTTGGAAAGAGGACTAACTTTCTAGCTCGTTACAGACACCCCTTCCCCTTTCCTCTCCACTTTCTTTTACGTGCCCACGTTATCTAAAAAAATCAAATGTTTAGCCATCCGGGATTAGTTTAGATTGTACAACCCGACCCCAGCCAATGGGGAAAGGGTACAGAGGCAGGACTTGCATCAGGAATAAAGGCTCTCATGCCCCTTTGTTCAGGTGTGCTCCTATGGTAACTGGCCAAGGAGGGACCCCTCTGTGCAGAAGTGAATTTGCTTTGCTAAGTATCCTTTGTTTGAGTGTTCAATTTCCTCAGGATTTTGAGCATTATACCTAACAGACTGATCTGAGTTAAATCCTGATTTGGTGAATGTTGTGTAACCTTGTGGAAATTATAGAACTTTTCTGAGCCTCAGTTTCTTCTTCTGTGAAATAGAAATTTTACCCATGCTACAGGATTATGGTGAAGGTGAGAGATGATGCATGTAAAGTACCACCGTGTCAGAGCTCAGTTTTCCGTAGCTCCAGCCTTCCTGATAGCAGAGACCATATTTTAAAGATAGGACGTTCTGATGCAGCTGTTTTGATGCTTGCATTTTGATAAAATGGCCGCCAAATATCCCCATGTCCAAATTGGCCTATCAAAATATCCTTATTGAGTGCTTTTTTATTAATTAAGCTATAATTCACATACCATAAAATTTAACCTTTCTTTTTTTTTTTTAAATTTTTTATTATTATTATACTTTAAGTTCTAGGGTACATGTGCATAACGTGCAGGTTTGTTACATATGTATACTTGTGCCATGTTGCTGTGCTGCACCCATCAACTCGTCAGCACCCAACTACTCGTCATTTACATCAGGTATAACTCCCAATGCAATCCCTCCCCCCTCCCAACTCCCGTTTTTTTTTTTTTTTTTTTTTTGAGATGGAGTCTTGCTCTGTCGACCAGGCTAGAGTGCAGTGGTGCAATCTCAACTCACTGCAAGCTCCTCCTGAGTTCATGCCATTCTCCTGCCTCAGCCTCCCAAGTAGCTGGGACTACAGGCCCCCGCCACCACGCCCGGCTAATTTTTTGTGTTTTTAGTAGAGACGGGTTTTCACTGTGTTAGCCAGGATCGTCTCGATCTCCTGACCTTGTGATCTGCCCCCCTCAGCCTCCCAAAGTGCTGGGATTACAAACATGAGCCACCATGCCCGGCCAAAATATACCATTTCAAAGTGTACATTTCAGTGATCCCTGGCAACCACTAGTCTTTTTTTTGTTTGTTTTATGGATTTTGTCTCCTCTGGAAGTTTCATGTAAATGGAATCATAGGCTTTGAGCCTGTTTGTGTCTGTTTCTTTCACTTAGTATAATGTTTTTAACGTTCATCCATGATTCAATATTTTATTTCTTTTGATGGCTGAATAATATTCTATTGTATGGATATAAAACAATTTGTTTATCCATGTGTTAGTTGGTGGACATTTTGGTCATTTCCACTTTTTGACTACTATCATTAATGCTGCTATGAAAATTTGTGTCACTAATCTTTTCTTTTGTAGTATCTAATCTACTCTTCATTCCTTTCAGTGTATTTTTCGTCTCATACATTGGAATTTTTTTCTCTACGATTCTTATTTAGGTCTTTTTTGTCTTCCTTGTCTTACTTGACATGTTAAGTTATTCCTCTAGCTTCTTAAACATATGAAATATATTTACAATAACTCTTTAACTGTCCCTGTCTAGTAATTCTATTATCTGTGTCATATCTTGGTCAGTTTAAATTGATTGCGTCTTCTCATTATGGGTGGTATAACCCTGCTTGTTTGCATGCCAGGGGATTTTTTTTAGATGACACACATTGTGAATTTTTCCTTTATGAGTATTGGATATATTTTTATTGCCATAGACTTTTTTGAGATAGGGTCTCACTCTCTTGCCCATCACTGCAGTGGCAAGATAATGGCTCACTGAAGCCTCAGCTTCCCCGACTCTAACAATCCTCCCACATCAGCCTCCCAAGTAACTAGGACTATAGGCACCACCACACTTGGCTAATTTTTTAAGGTTTTTGTAGAGACAAGGTCTTACTATATTCTCAGGCTGATTTCAAACCCCTGGACTCAGGCAATCCTTCTGCCTCAGCCTTCCAAAGTGCTGGAATTACAGGCACACACCCCTGCACACAGCTAAATTTTGTATTTTTTATAGAGGTGGGGTCTTGCTATGCTGCTCGGACTGTCTTGCTGTGTTGCTGTAACTCCTGGGCTCAAGCAGTCCACGTGCCTCAGCCTCCCAAAGTGCTGGGAATACAGACATGAGCCACCATGTTTAGCTCCCATAGTATTCTTGCCTTTTTTTCTGGAGTAAAGTCATATCACTGAGAAAGAGTCTGATCATTCTGGGTTTTGCTTTTCAGACTTATTAGGCATGTAGTGATCAGCAGTTCTTCCAAAAATATGTACAGTCTGGCCCGTTAAGAAAAAGAGTGTTGACCCTGTCTTTGCATATTGTCAGGTTACTATTCAGAATAGTGCCATTTAACTGAAAAAGCAAATGGCAAATTTTGCAACTCTTTGGCCAGTGAGAGTCTAAGATGGAAGACAAGGTGAATTTAAAGTTTATTAATGGATTTTACTGAAATCTATTCACAAGGACATCCTTTTGTTTGTTATTTTTCTGGAGAGCTGTCCCAACATAAGGCATTGGGGACTGTGCTGGAGTACTAGTGCCAGGGAGGCTCCGATGAGGCCCTTAGGATGGCGGGGGGCTTAGGCAGGCTGAAGTTTACCCATCTCTGAAAGGCTGGCAGGATCACAGCTGTGGAGCTGTCAGTCATATGCCAGACATCATCTGGACAAACTCAGCCCTTTGGCTGAGAGGTTTAGCAATGAAGCTGGAGACTGACCATTAAAGGAATCTCCAGGACTGTTCTCCTCTCTCGTTCCAAAACCCTATAGGTTTTCTCCTTGAGGTGATTTTTAAAAAGTGGAACTAAGAAGTCTGTCAAATGCAGAAAACACCTAAAAAGGATGCTTTCAGCTGTGGGTCTCGGTACAGGTCAGTGGAGCCCACAGAGCAGGAGACTCGCCCTGCAGGGCAGGGCTGGGAATCCCATGTTAGAGCAATGGGGCCGAGTAGATGCATAGGAGGCAGGAGCGTCCACAGCCCTTGTTTTCCACCACAGAGCAGCAGGGAGGCAGCAGAATGAGATAACCCACATCTTTACAATAGTCAACCAGTGAGTGTGGTGTCAGGAGACTCTAAAATACAAGCATTCTGCAGCTGCCAGTTTCATTTGTCTGGAGAGAAGCCCAGGTTGAAAAACAGCCTGTGCCTCACACATACCTCAGGTCCTAAGGAGCTTCTCCGTGAGTAGCGAGATTTCCCGCCAGTGTGAAACCTGACTCTAGCCCTTCCTGCATGAACCTCATGCAAACGGCTGCACAGGAAGAACTGCCCTCTGAGAAGATGAGGAAGGGTCAGAGTCTCTACCTTCCCATGCCCCTTTCTCTCCTTACCTACACACAACTGCTAGGCCTGGATTCAAGAGCCTGGGTCCCTAGGAAACCCAAAAAGTGTGTTCTTTTTCTGTTTCTCTCCCTTTCTCTTACATACTTTTATTACCATAAAATGTTATGGAACTAGATAACCCAATCAGTTTTACCTGTTACGGTCAAAATGAAGTGCAGAGACTGGAACACCCCCTTATGCAAATCCTGGGGCCCACATGGACTCATCTCAACAGAGACTTTTAAGAAGTTTGTTCCAGCCACCAAGAGAAAATAAGATATTCCAATCCACACCTGGTTCTTACAAAGCAAGTGACCCCATCCTCACCACTCCAAACTCTCACTTTCCTTTTCTCTCCTCATGTCTCCTATCCTGTATCTTTACTGGAGCCCCTCTCTTTCTCTGTGACTCTCAAATATGCCCCAGGGGAGCTCTCACTCTCCCTTGGCATCCACCTCGGTCGCGACCATCAGCATCATCTTAGCCCCTCTTCACACCCAGCTTCACTACTGCTGAATATAGGGTAACTGCCTGATCTTTCACTCTGGTTCTACCCGTATCCTGTGTTCCTGCAGAGGACAGGGAAACTCTGGACTTTCTGCCTCAGGTCTTGAAAAACTTTGAGAATATGCCATGTTGTTTTCCACTGGACTCTCGGCTCATCTTCTCATAGGACGAGGTCTTCGTGTCTAGCTGTTTGCACAAGTAGTATGTTCCAGGCAGAAGAAACAATACACACAAATGCCTTGAGATGGAAACGAGCCTGATGTGGTCAGAGAACAGAGAGAAAGCCAGTGTGGGTGGAGTAAGTGAGAGGAGGAGAGTGGGAGGGGAAGTAGGGAGGTGGTTGATGTACAGATCGCATGGGGCCTCAAGGCCCGGGTTAGAAGTTTGGATATTAATTCCGGTGTGATGGGAAACCCCACAAAAGTTTTAAACATCATCTGATTTATGTTTTTACAAAGATTATCCTGGGTAGTCTCTGTGGAATAGGAGAGGTAATAGCAGAAGCGGAGAGGTCAGTTGTGAGCTGTTACAGTTTACAGATGAGAGTTACCGTCAGGACAGCTGGGAGGATGGAAGGAGAAAGGGATGGAATTGTTGGGATACATTTTGGAGATAGAGCCAGTAGGATTGGACTCTGAGCACGGGTGATGGGGAAAGAGAGGAACCAATCATGACTGCTAGAATTTTGGCTTGAGCCACTGGGAGGATGGTGATGTTATTTATTCATGTAGGTTGACTAACCAGTTCGACTCGGGAGGGACGAGGCCTGTGCGGAAATATGAAGAACTCCCTTTGGGGAATTCTTGTGGAGTTTTCAGAGGTAATTATGAGTCAGGGGTTCTTGAAGAGGTCAGGGCTGGAGATTGAAATCTGCGGCTCACTAGATGCCAAGTCAGAGGCCTGCAGCTAGGGAAAAGGTGCCCCAAGATGGGCCCCTACAACATTCTGACATTTAAAGATCTGGCAAAGGCGGCTCAGCAGCAACAGCTAGTGTAGAGGGTGGAAAACCAGAAGAATGTGGTGTCCCAGAAGCCACAAGAAGGAAGTGCCTCAAAGAAGCAAAAAATGGTCAATAATTTTGAATGCCACTGGGCAGCTGAAGGGAGAGAAAGGATCAGTGAATTTGGCAACATGGAATAAATACGTTGATTCTCTTTACAAGAACACTTTAAGTGGAGTCATGGAGACCAATCCTCATTAGCCAGAGAGAGAGGGAAGTTGACACCCAAGTGTAGCCAACTCAAGCTTATGAAATATAAGGGGCAAATAGCAAAAATGGCCAGACAGGACTTGCAGCTCTTTCATGATTTGGGAAACGAGAATGATTCTGTTATGGTCAGAGTTTCTGAAAACCACTTAACAATAATTTGACAACACTCACATGCAGAACTTCCTTGAAAGTCGCCTCTCTACTGACCTCGGCCCAAATAGACACAGCACTGTCAGCTGTCCCCAAATGTGTTTTGGGTCACAAAAAAGTCTATTAACTTCACAGGTAATTGATACTTTAATTTTATTGCTGTCATTTTACAAAATATTATCTGCAGTCATTTTCCCAGGTCTACTTGCTCAGCTTTTTTCTTAGAAAATCAAAACAGACCTGGCATAGTGGCTCACGCCTGTAATCTCAGCACTTTGGGAGGGTGAGGCAGGTGAATCACCTGAGGTCAGGAGTTCGAGACCAGCCTGGCCAACATGGCAAAACCCCATCTCTCTGAAAATACAAAAATTAGCCAGACACAGTGGCAGGCACCTGTAATCCCAGCTACTCACAAGGCTGAGACACAGGAATCACTTGAACCTGGGAGGCGGAGGTTGCAGTGAGCTGAGATCACACCACTGCATGCTAGCCTGAGCAACAGATAGAGAGTCTGTCTCAAAAAAAAAAAAAAAAAAAAGGAAAAGGAAAAGAAAATGAAAACAGCTAGCAGCTGGAGGATATCTTAAAGAAGCAAGGACAATGAAAATGGTCCAGGCAAATGGACAAAGCCTCTGAATGGCTCACTGCAAGAAATTTCAGAGGATGAATAGAAGTTAAGTAAGCTATTGTCCCAAACAATGAAAGATGCCCATTGTAAGGCTGTGGGGAGAAGAGTTACTCTGACACGCCTCAGGGAAAGTAATGACTTTTTAAAAGGCTGAACTTGTATATGGAATTATTTTGACAACCTTAGTATAATAATGATGATTGATATGGTGCTGTATCCCCACCCAAATCTCACCTTGATTGTAGTTCCCATAATCCCCATGTGTTGTGGGAAGGGACCAGGTGGAGATAATTGAATCATGGGGATGGTTTTCCCTTCCTGTTTTTGTGATAGTCAGTTCTCACGAGATCTGATGGTTTTACAAGGGGCTTCCCCCCTCACTGGGCACTCATTCTCTGTCCTGCTGCTCTGTGAAGAGGTACCTTCCGTCATGATTGTAAGTTTCCTGGCCTCCCCAGCCATGCAGAACTGTGAGTCAATTAAACCTTTTTCTTTATAAATTACCCAGTCTTGGATAATTTATTCTTCACAGCAGCATGAGAATGAATTGATACAATGACAATGATATTAATGTATCATTGCAAATACAATGAAGATAGTAACTAATGTGACTATTCAGAGTTGTTATTATATGTATTTTGTATAATCTGCCAACAGGCCTGTGAGATTGTTCTTTTGTTTTCTTCACAGATAAGGATGTTGCTCTATAGATGAGGCTCAGGGTGATTAAGTAACACTGACAAGATCACAAGTCTAGTAATTCAGAGTAGTAGTACCCACATGGAGATCCATGGGGGCACTAATTCATGTTGTTTATCAGCAAGATGACAGAGCATTGCCATGTAGGTGCAACTGGAAGGCCCAGTTCACAGTGTCCCCTTGGGCAAATAGGAAGATTTCAGTTTGGGGAGGTTTGCAAGTGAAGGTCAAACCTAGCTGAATTAATTAAGACCTTTTCATAATCCCCTAAATTTCCCTTTTGCCCCTTACTAGACAATCCCCAATCCTACTACCTTACCCCAGGTGAATACTCATCTGCTTTTTGATGCTATAAATTATATCATATTTTTTAGACTTTCGTATAAATGGGATCATACAGTATGTACTGTTTTTGTATCTGGTGCCTGTCACTCATAATGTTTTTGAGATCCACTCATGTTATTACATGCGTTTGTAGTTCATTCCTTTTATTGCCGAGTATTGTATGGATGCATATACTACAATTCAATCATGCATTCACCTGTTGATAGACATTTGGGTTATTTTCAGTTTTTGGCTCTAACAAATGAAGGTGCTATAAATGCTCATGTACAGGTCTTTCTGTGGGCATGTGGTTTCACTTCTCTTGGACAAATACCCAGGAATGGAAATGCTGGGCTATACAGTAAGTGCATGTTTAATTTTATGTGAAACAGCCAAAGTATTTTCAAAGCAGTTTTCCTATCTTCCATTCCCACGAGCAATCTATGAGAATTACAAGCTCACCAGTATCTGAAATTGTTAGTCTTTTTAATATTAGCCATTCCAGTACGCATGTGGCAATATCTCATTTTGTTTTAATTTGCATTTCTCTGATAATGAATGATGTTGAACAGCTTTTTATGTGTTAATTTGTATTCATATATCTTCTTTGGTGAAGTGTGTGTTCAAATGCTTTGATCACTTAAGAAATCTGGTGTTTTTTTCCAAGTATTATTTAGCTCTAAGGGATATTTATATATTCTAAATACAAGTTTTTGTTTAGATCCATCTTTTGAAAATGTTTCCATCTGGGGTTTGTCTTGATTTTTCATTACTTTAACAGTGTCTTTCAAAGAGTAGACTTCTAATTTTGGTAAATTCCAGTTTTCATGTACCTTACTTAAATAAGGTACCTTGACTAGTCAAATTCAAATTTAGAGGTAGAAATTAGAATAGCAGTTGCTATGGCTGGAGAGACGGGGGGAGTTGTGTTATGAGTACAGAATGTCAGTTTTGCAAGATGGAAAATTCCTGGAGATTAATTTCACAACAGTGTAAATATACTTAACACCATTGAACTATATAATTAGAAACTATTAAACTGGTAAATTTTATGACACCTGAATTTTACCACAGTCAAAAAAAAAAAATTCCAAGGTATTTTATGTTTTCCTATGCTAATGCCAATATTTAAAATATTTTAATTTCTAGCTACACCTTATGGATCTGGGATATGTATTTCTGTTATCTTTGAATTGAGAAGATTTTCTAATTTATCTCATGACTTATTTGGCCCAGAGTCTATTTAGTATTGTGTTGCTTAATTCCTCCAAATTTGGGGATTTTTTTAGATACCCTTCCACTGATTTTTGGTTTCATTCCATGTGTTCAGGGAACATGCTTTAATATGAATCTTTATAAGCTTATTGTGGCTTCTGTTTTATACTCCCAAATATGGTCTGTGTTTATGTTTGGTATATTGATTGATAAATGTCAGTTAGGTCCAGTTGATTGAGAGTGTTATTGCAGTCCTTTATGTTTTTACTATTTTTTAAAAAACTTGTTCTATCAGTTGCTTACAGAAGAATGGTAAAATTTCTGAATGGAAATTTGGATTTAAAACGCTATTTCAGTAATATCAATTTTTGCTTCACCTTTAAAACTCTGTTATTAGGTGCATAAACTCATTTGGGATTTTGATGTCTTCTTACTGAATGTACCCCCTTTCATTATGAAATATGCATCTTTATTCATGGTAATATTCCTTATTCAGAAGCCCAATTTCCTAGGATATTAACATAGTACTCTAGCTTTTTGCCTTTAATTTTAATTTTCTAACTTTTAGATTCAGGGGTACATGAGCAGCTTTGTTATGTAGGTAAATTGTGTGTTGTGGGGGTTTGGTGTACAGGTTACTTCATCAGGTGATAAACATAGTAGCCTATAGGTAGTTTTTTGATCATCATCCTCCTCCCACCTTCTACCCTCAAGGAGGCCCTGGTGTCTGTTGTTCTCTTCTTTGTTTCAATATGTACTCAATATCTAGCTTTCCCTTATAAATGAGAACATGCAGTATTTGGTTTTCTGTTCCTGCAAAGAAAATGATCTCATTCTTTTTTCATGGACGTGTAGTATTCCATATGTGAAGATTGTATATTGTGTTTTTAGTTAGAGTTTGGTAGATATATGTTAGGCCCATTTGGTCAAATAATTGTGTTCAGGTTCTGAAAATCTTTGTTAGTTTTCTGCCTTGATGATCTGTCTAATGCTATTGGTGGGTATTTAAGTCTCCCACTATTATCCTGTGGTTACCTAAGTCTCTTCACAGGTCTCTAAAAACTTGCTTTATGAATCTGGGTGTTCCTGTGTTTGGTGCGTATGTATTTAGGATAGTTAGGTCTTCTCATTGAATTGAATCCTCTACCATTATGTAATGCCCTTCTTTTTCTGTTTTTAATCATTGCTGGCTTAAAGTCTGCTTTGCCTGTTTTGTCTGCTTTTTCCTGTGTTTTGTTTGCTTGGTAGATTTTCCTCTCTTTACTTTGAGCCTGTGGATTTCATTACATTTGAAATGGGTCTCTTGTAGACAGCATACAGTCAGGTTTTGGTCCTTTATCTTGCTTGCCATTCTGTGTATTTTAATTGGGGCTTTTAGCCCATTTACCTTCAAGATTAATATTGTTATGTGCAGGTTTGATCCTGTATTTGTGTTGTTAGTTTATTATTATGCAGAATTGATTGTGTGGTTGTTTTATATTGTCAATGGTCTATGTACTTCAGTGTGTTTTTGTGGTGGCCAGCAATGGTGTTTCCATGTGTAGCACTCCCTTAAGGACCACTTACCTAATAATAACAAATTCTCTTTCCATTTGCTTGCCTGGAAAGGATTTTATTTCTCCTTTGCTTATGAAACTTAGTTTGACTGGATATAAAATTCTTGGTTGGAATTTATTTTCTTTAA
>NW_012106586.1:5868045-5881144 GCF_000951045.1 Mandrillus leucophaeus
CACCTTGCCCGGCTAGTTTTTTGTATTTTTTAGTAGAGATGGGGTTTCGCCGTGTTAGCCAGGATGGTCTCGATCTCCTGACCTCGTGATCCACCCATCTCGGCCTCCCAAAGTGCTGGGATTACAGGCTTGAGCCACTGTGCCCGGCATTTTGAGTATAGGCCCCCAGTCTCTTCTGGCTTCTAGGGTTTCTGTTGAAAGTTCTGCTGTTAGCCTAATGGGGTGACCTTCTTTTTTTCTTTAGCTGCCTTTAACATTTTTCTTTTCATTTTGAACTTGGAGAATTTGATGACTATGTGTCTTAGGGATAGGCATCTTGTATAGTGTCTTAACAAGGGTTCTCTGAATTTCCTGAATTTGAATATTGGCCTCTACTGAGTCTGGGGAAATGTTCATGGGTGATATCCTCAAATATGTTTTCCAAATTGCTTATTTACTTTCCCTTTCTTTCATGGACACCAATGAGTTATAGGTTTGCTCTCTTTACACAATTTCACATTTCTTGGAGGTTTTGTTCATTCTTCTTTATTGTTTTCTTTTTATTTGTGTCTGACTGAGTTATTTTGGAGAACCAGTCTTTGAACTCTGAGATTCTTTTCTCAACCAGATTGATTCTGCTGTTAATACTTCTGGTTATATTATGAAATTCTCAAAGTGAATTTTTCAGCTTTATCAGTTCACTTTGGTTCTTTCTTAAAATGGCCATTTCATCTTTTATCTCCTATGTAGATTTATTGTGTTATTTAGAGTCCTGGAATTGGTTTCAGCTTTTTCCCAAATCTTGACAATCTTTGTTCCTGTCCATATTCTGAATTCTATTCCTGTCATTTCAGCCTTTTCAGCCTGGTTAAGAATCATTAGAGAGAAACTAGTGCTGTTGTTTAAAGGTACGAAGACACTCTGGCTTTTCGAGTTGCCAGAGTTCTTGCACTGGTTCTTTCTCATCTGTGTGGACTGATTTTTCTTTAGTCTTTGAAGTTACTGTTCTTTGGAATTTTTTTTTTTTTTTTGCTTTTATCTTCTTTGATGCCTTTGGGTGTTTGATTATGGCATATGGTGGATTTAGTCAACTGGCTTCAATTCTAGTTTGCTCCTAGGTCTTGCAGGAGCCCCTTCCAATTACTGTCGCCATGACCACATTTCTGGTCCACCAGGCTCCCTGATGCAGGAGTTGCAGTTGGCAGACAGGCCGTATCCTTACCGAATCAGCCCTAATCTACTCTGTGAGTGCTTCCTGGTAGAATGTAAGGTTGTATCTGCCCACAGAGTTCAGGCAGAGGTGGGACTGCTTGGCTGGAAGCTCTAGCAGGTGCGGCCCATCTAGCTATGAGAGACGAGGGTGGGTGATGTTGCCTGCCATGCCATCCAGGTGTTTCCAAGGCAATAGGAGGCTGTGCCACTTGGTAAATTCAGGTAGAAGCAGGACTGTTGGGCTGAAAGCTCTAGCAGTCATGACTTGCCTGGCTATGAGAGTTGGGGTTGGGTGGAGTCACCAACTCTGCTTTCCTAGCATTTCCTGGGAAAAGAGGAGGCCATGCCTGCTGGCTAAGTCCAGACAGAAGTGGGACCGTTGGTCTGTAAGCTCTAGCATGTGTTGCCCACCTAGCTACCACTGGCAAGGGTGGGTGGGGTTGCTTGCTTTGCCATCTGGGTGCTTCCTGGAACAACAGGAGGGCTGTGCCTGCCAGCTGCGTTTCCACAGAAGCGGCACTCCTGGGCCAGAAGCTCTAGCAGGCATTGCCTGCCTGGCTCCCAGTGGCAGGGGTGGGTTGGGTCACCTACCCTGCCATTCGGGTGCTTCCTGGATGGCAGGGCAGGAAAGCTGCAACTGCCAGCCAAGTTCTGGCCAAAGCAGGACTGCTGGGCTGGAAGCTGGTGCCGAGCTTTGTCTGGCAAGGGGGTGAAGCAGTCTTACTGCTCCCAAGCACCATGACTGTGGCCTCTTTTGGGGCTATGGTGCTAGTGCTAGTGTGCTCTGGGGATCAAGGGTTGTGGAGGTCCCCTTGGAATTGGGAACTGCCCCCACAAAATGTCCAGGTGGCTCTCTGCCTCAGTTCAGAAGCATGGGGCTGGGGCGGGGTGTCAAGGAGATTCTTCTCTTCCCAGTTTTCTCCAGTTCCCTGTGCAGAGTGTGAATCCCTAGGGGGCTCTCACTCACTCACTCTCCCAAGTTGCTGGTTTTTAGCAAGTCGGAGAGGCTCTCTTGGCTCCATGTTGAACCTAGACAAGCTGGTACCCAGCTTCACCCCTCTCTGCTCTCTGTGTCCACCTGCTGCCTTGATGGATGGATCCCAGTGTGGTTTCTCCTAGTCTTTTTTGTTTGTTTTTTACTATTTACTTGGTAAATCACTTTCCATTCTTTTACATTTTTTTTTTGAGTCGGAGTCTTGCTCTGTCGCCCAGGCTGGAGTGCAGTGGCGCAATCTCAGCTCACTGCAACCTCCGCCTCCCAGGTTCACGCCATTCTCCTGCCTCAGCCTCCCGAGTAGCTGGGACTACAGGCACCCGCCACCACACCTGGCTAATTTTTTGTATTTTTAGTAGAGACAGGGTATCACCATGTTAGCCAGGATGGTCTCGATCTCCTAACCTCATGATCCACCTGCCTCGGCCTCCCAAAATGCTGGGATTACAGGCATGAGCCACTGTGCCCGGCCTATTTTACTTTTAATCTGTTTGTATTTTTCTGTTTAAAATGGGCTTTAAAAATCTAATCTTCTAATTTCTGCCTTTTAATTTTAATTAGACTATTTACATTTAATGAAATTATCAGTATGCCTTAGATATGCCATCTTGTTATTCATTTTCTATTTGACCCATTTCTGCATTCTTTTTATCCCCTTTCACTCCTTTCATTAGTTGACTTTTTTTTTTTTTTTTTTTTGAGACAAAGTCTTGCTCTGTTGCCCAGGCTGGAGTGCAGTGGCATGATCTCAGCTCACTGCAAGCTCCGCCTCCTGAGTTCAAGTGAATCTCCTGCCTTAGCCTCCTGAATAGCTGGGTCTACAGGTGCCCATCACCACGCCCAGCTAATTTTTGTATTTTTAGTAGAGACAGAGTTTCACTGTGTTGGCCAGACTGGTCGCAAACTCCTGACCTCAAGCGATCAGCCTCCCAAAGTACTGAGATTACAGGCATGAGCCACTGCGCCCAGCCATGTTTCTTCTTATTTCTAGTAATTTTGATTGGATGCTGGACATTGTGAATTTTACCTTGTTTGATACTGTATATTGTTCTGTTTCCTTAAAGATTATTGAACTCATTCTGGCAGGTAGTTTAGTTACTTTTCAATTAGTTTGTTTCTTTCAAGGCTTAAAGTTCTTTTAGAATATCTATAAAGTAACCTTTCTTCTAGAGCTGGTTTCTGAAGTCTCCGTTGACTACCTGTGTATTCAACAAGATGTCTCCATTTTGGCTATAGTGAAGTGGAACAGTTATCAGCTTGTGTGAGTTGTGGGAATTGTTTATCTTACAGCTGCCTCATAGCTGTTCTTTCCTCAAAAGTTGTTCTTACTCGGTCTTATGGGGTTTTGTTAAATTATGAATGTAGATTGATATTCATCCAAAGGGTTAATGGGACTCTAAAATAGGTTTTTGGATATTTTGTGTGCATGTCTCTCTCCTCTCTGTCCCATACATTCTAGCTGCCTTGACTTCTCCAAACTTTGATATCTGTATCTTCAACTTATCATGATGGACAGCTTCTGTTTGAGTTTCTCCATCCTGTGCTGTGGCCAGGAAACTTTCTCTAGGCAGAGAGATAGGGCAATGACTTGATACACCTTGTTTGTTTTCCTTCCCTGAGGATCATAGTCCTTTGCTGGCTATTGTATACTTTCTGAAAACATTAGCTTCATATATTTTGTTTGTTTTTTAACTATTTATGGCTATTTCCGTATAAGTTAATTCTTCGTGTGTGAACTTTCTCTTACATATTCATCAAAGGTTATTAGCATCAGATAATTTTTGTTGTAGCTGAAAGAAACTTTAACTTTTGTGTTTATACTTTTAGTTGCAGGCTATTTTTTATGATTGTTTTACTTTGTTGTTACTGTTTTAAGAATGCTTTATTTTTTTTGAGATAGGGTCTCCCTCTGTTGCTGAGATTGGAGTGCAATGGTACGATCTTGGCTCACTACAACCTCTGCCTCCAGGGTTCAAGCAATTCTCGTGCCTCAGCCTCCCATGTAGCTGGGACCTCTGGTGCGTGTCATCATGCCTGGCTAGTTTTTGTATTTTTTGGTAGAGACAGGGTTTCACCATGTTGGGCAGGCTGGTCTTGAATTCCTGAACTCAAGAGACCCACCCGCCTCAGCCTCCCAAAGTGCTGGGATTACAGGCATGAGCCACCATGCCCAGCCTTAAGAATGCTTTAAAAACGTTAGTATGTGGTTGTATTTGTATGTTTAACAGGTGTCACATACTCACCAGGCTAGGATTCTGTGTAGGTCATTGGTATGAATCACTTTTGTGAAGAATAACTGACTATTCTCATATCTTTATTTTACATGGTCACTCAAGGCTCTAAGTACCATCACACTGGCAAATAAGAGCTGGAGACAGAAACAGCCCGTAATGCTGTGCCCTGAAATTTAGCATTTACATATTTACTACCTCAAGTGATTTTCTTTATTCTGAAGTCTAAGACCTGGCTTAATATATAAATTACACTCCGTTTTTTTGTTTTGTTTTTTTTTTTTTTCCAGTTTTCAGATACGAAACCTCTTAGGTTAATAACAGGCCAGTATACTGTGACTTAGATGTCAAGAATAATTTCTGGTGTTTCCCTCCTATGTTGATTCTACAAGTATCACTAGGTTTATTGTGGTCTTAAAGTGACCTAAAAGAACTGGACGTGCAAGAAATACATGCTAGTCTACAATGACGATCCTCCCAGTGTTTCTGTGTCATAAATGATATTTCCTAAGATCCTTGAGTCTTACAGATCTTGATATGACTGTATCTTCTGGAGAATAAAAGAATCTAAGCACTTCATTACATCTTACATCATTTTCATGTTTTTGAATCCAGTGCTCTTTGACTTTGTAATCATGCTTCAGACTTTGAGTTTGGACTGTCATCAGGCCTGGGTATGAAACACAAGATCTTATTTGAGTGCTTAAAATACAGCAGAGCTATTACCTCCCTTTAGGTGAGCATAAAATATTTATTGGGGAAACGTAAGAGCGTGTATTTTAAACATTTGTTGTTAGAACCCTCATTTCTAAGAAATAAAAAGGCAGTACTTTTCTACACTGCCTTTTTAGTAGGTTTTTATGTGTTTCATGTTCTTTCTTCAGAAACCCCCCCAATGGCCTAACACATTATATAGAAAATGTTAACCTGTACAGTGTACAGAATGTCAGGATGTAATTTGTGCATAAGGTAAATACAGCTAAAATGAAAATAACCAGTTGTAGCCGAAAGCATAATATTTTTGTGTCAGACAATGCAACCTGAAAGAACTGTAATATTTTTTGATAGGAACAGTTGAAGTGTCAGAATAGAAGTCTTTAAAGGAATGAATGAGAGTACTGCATTCTATAAATAACCAGAGAAATTCAATCATATAAGAAAAGTTGAGACAATTTTTCTCAACATACATCCAGTTTGGTTATGAATTCTGCTTATTAAAATAAATTTTATTTTAGAGTTTGACGTACTGTGTAAAGTTTCCTCTTTGGTCATTTTTTAAAATATGATGAATCATAGCAAGTTACAGCATATAGACCGTGAAATTATAAACAAATCTTAAAGAGCGGGTCAACTTGATTGGAACAATCTAAACAAGCACAAGTCCAAGCAGCCATGATAGTATTAGAAATTTATTAGAATGTACACATCTGCTCAGTATTTCTGGTATAAGAATTCTGAAAATATGACAGTTTTTTTTTTCTCCATGACTGTTGTCTTTTTGGTAGCAAAGCATATGATAGTTCTTAGTCTTCTGATTTGTATTAGATGACTAGTTTTAATTTTTAACAAATTTAAGTGGGCGCAATGGATGTTAACATCAGATCCTATGGGTGCCCTTCAGACAGCAGGAGGGGCTTCTCCACCTCTCCACATTCTGGCAGAGCTCAGTGATGGAAAGCTTGAGGCCTGGAGACACACTGATTCATTCTGTTAACCTGCTCCTAGCGCTGGCTCTGCACAGAGCACTGGGATGTGTTGTGGAAAGGTGTTATGAAAGGGGGCAGAATGTTACGTTAGGGGGCAGCTTATCCTGTATTAACGAGGGCTTCATAGAGCGGTAGCATGGGAACTGGGCCTGGAATAATTTGTTAGATGGACTAAGTGAAACAGCGAGGTCCACGTGGAAGGAACATGGCGGAGGCATGGAGTTTGCAGCCTCTTTAGGAAACAGGGACCAGTTTTATGGATAGATACAGAGTGTGTGGGTTGGTTGTCACTGAAAATAAAGCCAGATGGGTGGGTTGGGGCCAGATTGTGAAGGGATTTCAGTGCCAGTCTAAGTTTGGAGGTTTTTTGTTTTTTTTTTTTTTTTTTTTTTTGACAGAATTGGGTGTCTTTAGGTTTTAAAATAGAGAATTGACATAATTTTATATTTCGAAGAGACAATTATGAGCAGCATTGTGGATAAGTAATGTAGGGAGGCCAGTGAGGAATCTACTATTGTAGTATAAACACAAGATAATAATGTTTTTACACATTTTCATGTTTTCCAGATTTTTATAATACTATATTTTGCTTTTGTGATCACAATAAATTTTTTAAACTTTTATTTTAGATTCAAGGGCACATGTGCAGGTTTGTTATATAGTTTATCATGTCACAGCGGTGTCTTGTACAGATTATTTTGTAACCCAGGTACTAAGCCTAATACCCTACCCAATAGATATTTTTTCTGTTCCTCCCCACCGATCCCTCACCCACAGGGAGGCTCCAGTGTCTGCTTCTCTCTTTATGTTCATGAGTTCTAATCACTTAGCTGTCACTTGTAAGTGAGAACACGTAGTATTTGGTTTCTGTTGCTGTGTTAGTTTGCTAAGGAGAGTGACCTCTGGCTCCATCCATGTTCCTGCAAAGGACATGATCTCATTCTTTTTTTATGGCTGCGTGGTATTCCATGGTTTATATGTACCACATTTTCTTTATCCTGTCTACCACTGATGGGCATTTACATTGATTCCATGTCTCTGCTGTTGTGAATAGTGCTACAGTGAACATATGCATGCATGTGTCTTTATGATAGAACAATGTATATTCCTTTGAGTACATACCCAGTAATGAGATTGCTGGGTTGAATGGTAGTTCTGAATTTAGCTCTTTGAGGAATCGCCACACCGCTTTCCACAGTGATTGAGCTAATTTACATTCCCACCAACAGTGTGTATAAGTGTTCCTTTTTCTCCACAACCTTGCCAGTGTCTGTTATTTTTTGACTTGTTAGTAATCGCCATTCTGACTGGTGTAAGATGGTATCTCATTGTGGTTTTGATTTGCATTTCTCTAATTGTGAGTGATATTAAGCTTTATTTTCATATGCTTGTTGACCTCATGTATGCCTTCTTTTGAGAAGTGTCTGTTCATATCCTTTGCATGCTTTTTAATGGGGTTGTTTGTTGTTTTCTTATAAATTTGTTTCAGTTCCTTATAGATGCTGGATATTAGACCTTTGTCAGAGGCATAGTTTTCAAATATTTTCTCCTGTAAATTTGTCTGTTTACCTGGGAGAAAATAAACAGACATTGTCTGTTTATTCTGTTGATAGTTTCTTTTGTGGGATTGCAGTAATTTTTTTTTTTTTTTTTGAGACGGAGTCTCGCTCTGTCACCCAGGCTGGATGGAGTGCAGTGGTGCAATCTTGGCTCACTGCAAACTCTGCCTCCTGGGTTCACGCCATTCTCCTGCCTCAGCCTCCCGAGTAACTGGAACTACAGGCGCCCACCACCACACCTGGCTAATTTTTTGTATTTTTAGTAGAGACGAGGTTTCACTATGTTAGTCAGGATGGTCTTGATCTCTTGACCTCGTGATCCACCGTCTTGGCCTTCCAAAGTGCTGGGATTACAGGCATGAGCCACCACACCTGGCCGGATTGCAGTAATTTTTAAGTTGACACTGTAGAAGCCAAGAGGAGCAGTTGGAGAGGCTGTGCGGTCTCCTAGTCAGTCCTGATGCTCTGAGTCTCACCCCAGATTCTCTATTTATTACTTAATCTATACCTCTCTTAGCCTTACTTTCTTTATCTCTAAAAATGAAAATAATAGCAGAACATAAAGCACGTGATTGCTAAAAATACTGAATGAAAGCTCTTAGAGTAGTACCTGGTATTCAGAATGTAATCAACAAATTCAAACTCCCTCCACCCCCCGCCACTTGACCTGCAAAGCCCCCAGGTTTCCTCCTGCTTCCTCCCTTGAGCCTGTTTGTGTCTCTTTCTGTCTTCTCACTACACATAAGCCACAGTGGCCTCAATTCACTTCTTCAGGCATGCCACTCTCTTTCTGTCCTAAGGGCCTTTCATTTGCCATGCCTTCTAGAATGTACTTCATCACTCTCCAAGGCTGGCTCTGTCTCCTCCTTTGGGTCTCAACATAAATGTCTCTGCGTCCGAGGGACAGGCTTCCCTGGTCACCCTCTCTCCAATGACCTCTTCTCAGCCAGATGCTGTCGAACACACCCTGTGTTTTCTTCACTTTTTTGTTGTGATCTATAATTTTCTTATTTTGCTTTTACACATTTATTGTCTCTCACCCGGCTGCAGCATATAGTCTGTGATAACAGAGGGATTTAAAACATCAAGATCTCTTGAATAAATGTTAATAATAGCAATGTAGTAGTAGTAGTAGTGTTGTTTTTCCCATCATTATCAAGAAGTGATTAGCTCCTGAGATGTTTTGAAGCAGGGGTGGGTTTTGTTGTCTTTGTTGTAGCTACTCACCTCCAATGTTGTAGTGCAAAGGCAGCTACAGACAATGTGTAAATGAATGACATGGCTGTGTTTCACTACTACTCTTTTTACAAAAACAGGTGGCTAGTCCACGGGCTGTAGTTTGCTGAATGATCACTGTTTTAGAGAATCACCAACCTTCGAGATGATCAGATTCATTCCTTTATTCACTCAGAGATTTTCTGAGGACCTATTATGGGCCAGATGCTGGTCTATGTATTTAGAGTGCACAGATTAAATGCGTAGTCCATAACATAATGGGTATATAAAGAGATAAATCAGCAATTACCTTAGGAAGAGATGAATACTTGATAGAGACATACGCAGAATTCACAGGAGGAGAGGAACCCACTAGGCTTGGGCAGAGATGGGCTCTGGAAAGTTTTCTAAGGCAAGTTGTGCTGGATTTTGAAGGATAAATAGAAGTTTGCCAGGCTGAGCATGGGCAAAGGTAGAATATAGATCTATCAAGGAGAGAGGATGTCAATTTGGGTTATTAAGATCCCTTAGAGGGGTTAGTTACTCAGTAGGGGACCACTGGGGGATGTCTTGTAGGATTGGGATGGTGGAAGATAGTTAGTTGTTTGATACATGCAGAGTTTGAGGTTCCTAAGGGACATTTAGGTAGAAATTTCCAAAATGCTGAAATTGGAGCTAAGGAGAAGTCTGAACCAAAGATACAATGTGGTGTCATTACCCCATGGATGTGAGTTGAAGCCATGGGAATAGATGAGCAGATTCAGAGAACGGGGAGGATAGAGTAAGGAGATGATCAAGAAGGGAACTTTCCATCCATATTGAAGGGGTACCTGAGGAGAGAAGCCAACAAGAGACACAACACTGTAGGGTGGGAGTGGGGAGACACCAGGAAAATGTAGTGTATGAGTCTCAGGAAGAGGGAGTTTCCAAAGTAGAAAGTGGTCAGATTGTCTCATAGATAAGAGGACCAGTAAAAATGCAAAGAGGCTGTTAGGATTGGAAATTAGGAAGCAGTTGGTGACCTAGTTTTGAATGAGCAATTTTAGTAAAACATGGGGGCGGAAGTCACATATTAATTAGTAGGTTGAGAAGTGAATGGAAAGTGGGGAAGTGGGAGCAATGAGAATAGACGGCTGTTTCTAAAAATGTGCTGATGGAGACAAGAGCCACGGGTGCTGGCTGGAGGGGGAAGAAGGGTTGAGTTTAGTTTTATGTTTCAGAGCATGGTGGGAGAGTTTGGAAGGAATGTGAAATAGAAATGCTACAGCGGCCTGTGGAGAGAAGTTGGTGAAGGGTGTGGGGGTGATAACTGTTAGACGAGACCCTCCGAAGAACAGGAAGTGAGGGATTGAGGTCACATGCAGAAGGGTGGATCCTGGAATATAAGTGGAGCATTGATTCTTCTAAGACCAAATAGGGAAAGAATAGATGAAAAATAGAGTAGGCAAAGATTCCTGTGAGAAGAATAAAAACAATTGATTGGCATCACCTCATTGCCACTTCACTATTTTTCACCACTGTTATACTTAATTTTATAGCTATACTATCTACCAAGGAAGTTTAAATCAAATGGGAAAATATCCCCATAAGACAAACTAGTGAATTACTGAGATGGTATAAAAGAGAAGATGGTCTTATTATAGTTCCTTTGGGTCTTAATGATACCACTGATCTTGGAACTTATCTTGGAGGCTGCAAAAGAACCATTCAATTTGTTCCGGTATTTAGTATATATCACAATGTTACCCATTTCTACGTATTATTGAAATGGACATTGGCAATGCCTGTATTTTCATTGTGCATTCAGCAAACAAAATTGTCCTATCTTTAGCTTACTTTCATTGCAACACAGCATACCTAGTAATGTCCTGAAGAGACATTAAAAATCCAAGTTTCCTCCGTCTACACCCAGAGAGTCAGCTTCAGTGGCTCTGGAGTGTGAAGCACAGGCATAATAAATATTTCTCAATTTATTTGGAGAAACACTCTATCTTTAATCAGTATTGAGCACCTGCTATGCATCAGATTTCCTGAGGCACTGAAGACAGTACCAGAGACCAGATAGAAGAGGTTCCACAGTCAATTATGATACCATGTAATTGACTGCTATGATGGCAGAGTATCTGAGATCAGAATGTCGGAGGTTAATCCAACCCCAAGTTGAAGTCCAGAAAGTTTATTAGGTATAATGTGGTATGAAGGGCAAAGGATTTGAAGTGTGAGGGTGAGGAAGTGGCAGGAAAGGAAGAAAGCCAAAGGGTGCTTCAGACAGAGGGAATGGTACGTGTAAAGATTGGCACAGGTAGATTGTAGAGTGTCGGGGCAAAGATGAGAAAAGGGACTGGAGAAGATTTTGACACCACTGTGTGCTGCTGAGGAGTTTGCCTTTTATCCTAAGAGCAAGATGGTGCCATTGAAGGGTTTAAGCAAGGGATTGATATGATCCTCTTTCTTTTTTAGAAATTTTAGTTGGACTGACATTTGGAGGACAGGAGTGGAGCAGGGCGGGGTAGGAAGGATTGGACATAAAGAGACCCCTTAGGAGGCTGTCACAGTATACTGGAAAGGACAGCCCAACCTAGGTAGTGGGAGAGTAGGGCATGGAGAGAAGTAGATGGGTTTAAGGAGGTGGATTTAATTAAATTCCTTTATTAGTCAGGGTTTTTCAGAGAAGCAGAATCAATATGAAATAAGAGATTTAATGTACAATATTGGCCCATGTGGTTACGGAGGCTGAGAAGTCCTCATGATCTGCTGTTTGCAAGGTGGAGATCCAGGAAAACTAGGCGTTCAGTTTGAAGGCCTGGGAGCCTGAGAGCCAGTGGTACAGATTCCAGTCTGAGTCTGCAGCCTGAGAACCGGGAGCATCAAAGGCAGGAAAAGATGGATGTCCTAGTTCAATCCGTCAGATCAGGCAGAGTGTGAATGTAACCTTCCTCTATTTGCTCTTTTCAGATTGGCAACAAATTGAATGGTACCTACCCACATTGGGGAAGGCCATCTGCTTTCCTCAGTCAACCAGTTCAAATGCTAATATCTTCTAAAAACACCCTCACAGACACACCCAGAAATAATGTTTAACCAGATATCTGAGTCACCCATGTCCTACTCAAGGTGATACATAAAATTAACTATGACACCTCCTGACACTGTGAGCCACATTCACATAGTAATAGTTTGAAAGGGAAAATAATTAAAGAAGAAAAAGCAAGGAAAAGCAGCTCTAGCTCAACTCTACTGGTAAAAATCCATTACTAATTCCAAGGGATTTAGCTGAAGTGTATGGGCCTTGCAATGACCTGATTCGTCTGTAGTTGTGTTTGTTTTTTCAAATGGATAGTAAAGATGAGGATGAATAATTTGGATTTTTTTTTTGTTCTGTTACTTTTGACCTTTGGTTGATATAAAAATCTCAAGGTATCTGTCCTGCTTATCATTGTATATGAGCTCCTAGCACAAAGCTTTCTCCTGGATTTTATAACAAAAAGGGGATGTATCCTATCTTCTACACTCTTCCCTTCGTTATTCCAAAACCATATAACAATCATGACTTCAAAGCATAGGCTGAGAAGGTGAACAGTACTGAGCGATTTGGGTAGGTGAAGTCTCACACTGGAGAGAGGGGATGGAATCGTGTGATAAATATTTACTGGACACCAGCTGCGCTGGACTTTCTATCTCTGGATGGCTTTTTCTGTTTCTCCTGGTGCCTGCCTCTGAAATTTTCAATTCTGCAGTTTGTTTGCCTTCTCAAATATTCCTCTGGAACCTCTACTCACTTTTCTCTTGGGGGTTGATCCATGTGTTTCTCCTCTCTGGTTTACTTATTTATTTTGCTGGAGTACATCGTTGGCAGTTTCCTAAGAGAGAGTTCTAAGAAAGCAAACTTACAGAATGTTTATATGTTTGAAATCGTCTGTAGTCTGCATGTACTAAATTAAAAATCATTTTCTAGGTTGAAAGAGTTTTCAAATATAGAGACTTCCAGTGTTGTTCAAGAGAAACTATAACACCAGTTGGGTAAATATTCTTTTGTAGGTGATCTGATATATTTTTTTTTTCTCCTTGAAAGTTTTAGAATCTTCTCTCATCCCTGGTGTTTTAAAACTTTCTAGGGGCATCTGTGTGTGGATGATGTGTGTATATGCTCGTGAATGTCAGAGAGTTGTTTGAAACTTGGCTCTCCCTTTATCTCTGGACAGT
>NW_012106586.1:5885834-5888444 GCF_000951045.1 Mandrillus leucophaeus
GCCTGACTTCATGATCCGTCCACCTCGGCCTCCTAAAGTGCTGGGATTACAGCTTGAATTCTCTTTATATTATTCAGGGCAGTTTTTCTTTGATTTTATTTGTTTTATGCTGGAAGATTTTCTCAAATTCTTTGTGATCTTTTACTCTTATTGAGTTGGATGAACTTGAGTTAATTTGTTCAAATTCTTTAGAAGTCTGTTTCCTCCAACTCCGAGATGTGGCAGGGGGTGGGGGTAAGAGGAAAATGTATGGGTACTGGGTGCTTACCCTATGCCCAGAAGAGGAGATGGTGGGTGGGGGTATATAGTTCCTGCCTCATTTCTCAGCCCATTTCTTCCTCCATCTTCCCTTGGATCTGCATCTTGGAGTTTCTGGGCCTCCAGGCTGGTATGTCAGCAGGTTCTTCCTCTACTGCAGCATTGCTGTCTCGTCTGCTGCAGGCTGTGCGTCTCTTCCTCCGTTCATCAGTCTAGGGCCTCCATCTGTGTCCTGTTGCCAGAAGTTGTGACATATCTAGCTCAGTAAGTACTTGTCTCTTTTCTCTTTTTTGATCTAGGTTTAAATATGCAGAGTGCTTAATAGAAAGCACTCAGTAAATGTTGGTTGTTATTTTTAATTCTACCTCTTACAATTGAATTACTCTCATTTTCAAGCCTCTTTGATTAGAGAGGGTAAAAATACCTGTGTTCTGTCTCACCTTGTGCTGGCGGTCTCCTGGTCTCTTAAATCTAGTCAGTGTTGATGACCAGCATCTCTGAGGGTGTTTTGCAGTATTGTAAAATGAGTCCATTTCATCTGTATCTTAAAAGCATTATGAAAAATGCATTTTAAGGGCACTCCATGGAAAAGACTTCCTGTGTCATCATATTATAGTTTTCTGAGTTGTTTCCTTAGCAAATAGAATCCTTGCTTTAATTTTACTTCCATTTTGAAATGCTAAAGCCATGGATCAGCAAACATGGTTCAACCAAATTTGCTCACAAAAATATTGTTTATTTTAATTTTCTTTTGGGCCTCTGATGTTTCTCCTGAAAATCACTGTTATGAAGGATCCAGGGGCTTTAGCAATCCATATTTATAACATAACAGTTTAGTAGCATTAGTGGATTTAGAATCAGGTAAAAGTCATTGACCAACTCTTCTCATTCTGAAAGATATTGGTACAAGGTCTCTCAGTATTTGACATATCTTTTCAAACAGTGTCTATTTATAAGCAGATCTGTCCAGCAACAAAGCCTGACTTCTGCAGCATTCATACGACTTGTACCTTTACCTTCTGCTAATTTCCTCTTGTTGGTAGCACTTTGTCATGTTCATTCTGCAATCCTCCACTTTCCAGTTCCCTTCTATGGCATTGGGTTAACTCTCTCTGGTGGTCATTTTATTCTAATCTGGTGGAAAACATGTCACTAGACATTTGTGAATCTGGGTTAAATGCAGTCATTTTCAATGATGTAACACGACCCAAACAGAAGTGCAAATGCAGACACTCAGATCTTTGGGTTATTCTAGTAACCCCGAAATGCTTAACCTCAGTGTCTTAGGTTGTTGAAAGAAAGTCAACTCAAGATTTGGACGTCAATTAAAAACACACTGCATGAATAGGTTTATTTGGTTTTGTAGTTTCTTGCTCAGTTAGCCTAGTATTTTGCATTTACCTTCAACCAATCTCTTCACAACTCCAGAAACATTAACAAAATAGAACAAAACAAACAACTTTGCCTAGTTTCTCTTTCTGGTCTGGATATTAAATAATGCCAGGGAGCCACAACTATCTGGTAAGTCTTGCTGTTGCTCATCATTCCCAGGTTATGTACGCATGTGTAATGAGGTTAGTGAAAGTCATGTGTGTCTGTGTGTGCAGGGAGTAGTTACCCTTTACCTTTTGCTAGATAGATTTTTAAAATCAATAGCCTAAGAGTCTAAGCCTTCCTCCATCTGTTTACAGCCTTGCCTGTGCAGGCACCATGTGTACATCCTGCCCTTCTTCATTATTCACCTTTCTGGGGGTCGCTTTGCTGATCACAGGGAGTAACCCTGCAGGCTGTCTGACCACTCTTAGGAGAGCCTCCCATAGAGCTTTTCAGACCAGGTTTCCTAAAGTCCCTACAAATGATTGTGTTTTCAGGTGTGCATGCTCTCAGTGGGACATGGTTTAACTACAGTGGTTCTCTTGGAGATCTTTTAGGTATGTAGACCTTTTCTCATTCGTATAACAAAGAGGATTACTGTTTCCTCACTCCCAAGCCTCTCAACTCATCATTCAGCAAGACCTGCGAATTCTGTAACTTAATCCATCCGCTCAGCCCCATTCCTGCTCTCAGAACATCAGGACTTCTCTCTTTACTGGCTGCCTCCCAACTGTTTTCCCTGCCTTCAGCCTTGCCCCTCTCCAACCCATCTTCCACAGAGCAAATCATACCCTCCCTCCTTTAAAATTCTTTGTTGGCTCCACATTGCTGTCAGAAGAAAGGCCAGACACCTTAATGTCAAGCAAGACTCTTCCAGCTGACCTCTGCATTTTCTTCTATAGTCCTAACTTGACTAGCTCCTTTTCATCCTTTATGACTCAGGCCAAGTTTACCTCCTCCAGTAACCCATTCCTTGCT
>NW_012106586.1:5888494-5964612 GCF_000951045.1 Mandrillus leucophaeus
TGCAGCATTCATACGACTTGTACCTTTACCTTCTGCTAATTTCCTCTTGTTGGTAGCACTTTGTCATGTTCATTCTGCAATCCTCCACTTTCCAGTTCCCTTCTATGGCATTGGGTTAACTCTCTCTGGTGGTCATTTTATTCTAATCTGGTGGAAAACATGTCACTAGACATTTGTGAATCTGGGTTAAATGCAGTCATTTTCAATGATATAACACGACCCAAACAGAAGTGCAAATGCAGACACTCAGATCTTTGGGTTATTCTAGTAACCCCGAAATGCTTAACCTCAGTGTCTTAGGTTGTTGAAAGAAAGTCAACTCAAGATTTGGACGTCAATTAAAAACACACTGCATGAATAGGTTTATTTGGTTTTGTAGTTTCTTGCTCAGTTAGCCTAGTATTTTGCATTTACCTTCAACCAATCTCTTCACAACTCCAGAAACATTAACAAAATAGAACAAAACAAACAACTTTGCCTAGTTTCTCTTTCTGGTCTGGATATTAAATAATGCCAGGGAGCCACAACTATCTGGTAAGTCTTGCTGTTGCTCATCATTCCCAGGTTATGTACGCATGTGTAATGAGGTTAGTGAAAGTCATGTGTGTCTGTGTGTGCAGGGAGTAGTTACCCTTTACCTTTTGCTAGATAGATTTTTAAAATCAATAGCCTAAGAGTCTAAGCCTTCCTCCATCTGTTTACAGCCTTGCCTGTGCAGGCACCATGTGTACATCCTGCCCTTCTTCATTATTCACCTTTCTGGGGGTCGCTTTGCTGATCACAGGGAGTAACCCTGCAGGCTGTCTGACCACTCTTAGGAGAGCCTCCTATAGAGCTTTTCAGACCAGGTTTCCTAAAGTCCCTACAAATGATTGTGTTTTCAGGTGTGCATGCTCTCAGTGGGACATGGTTTAACTACAGTGGTTCTCTTGGAGATCTTTTAGGTATGTAGACCTTTTCTCATTCGTATAACAAAGAGGATTACTGTTTCCTCACTCCCAAGCCTCTCAACTCATCATTCAGCAAGACCTGCGAATTCTGTAACTTAATCCATCCGCTCAGCCCCATTCCTGCTCTCAGAACATCAGGACTTCTCTCTTTACTGGCTGCCTCCCAACTGTTTTCCCTGCCTTCAGCCTTGCCCCTCTCCAACCCATCTTCCACAGAGCAAATCATACCCTCCCTCCTTTAAAATTCTTTGTTGGCTCCACATTGCTGTCAGAAGAAAGGCCAGACACCTTAATGTCAAGCAAGACTCTTCCAGCTGACCTCTGCATTTTCTTCTATAGTCCTAACTTGACTAGCTCCTTTTCATCCTTTATGACTCAGGCCAAGTTTACCTCCTCCAGTAACCCATTCCTTGCTCAGTCCGGGTGGTGCCGGGTGGTGCTAGGGATCCCCTGTCCTGTGTGTTCCCACAGCTCTGGGTCCATGCCTCCATCATGCCACTTAGCACCCTTTAGTGTCATTTTCTGCACATGTGTGTCTGATAGCAGGAACTATGCCTCATTTTTAAAAATTACTTCATAAGAGCTGTCATGGCAGACGGTGTACGTTCAATGATTATTTCTCAAACTCAGCTGAACTGAGTGAAGGCAGAGGATATGTCTTGCTGTTCTCTTCCTTCTACTTCTTCAGCTTTACTCTCCCTGAGGTAATTTTCATTTTCTAGCCTTCTGTGCTCCTCTCAAGTGACTGTGATGCTGACACTATGAGTGCTTCTATTTTAGTCACCTGTCTCCTGGGTTGAGAGGGGCTGATCTTCTTCCCAATTTTCTGTATCTTCTATCTTACTGCTTTGTTTTCCTTTCCCGGAGCTAGTTAACTAGCTAGCTAGCTCTAGGGCTCTCTTAGTGTCTGTCTCTGACTTTCTATCTATCTTAAGCCACAGTTTTATTGAGACATAATTCACGTATTTCACCATATATTTCCACCATTTAAAGCATAAATTCAAATATTTAAATCCTATCCACAGAGTTGTGCAACCATCACTACAGTAATTTGAGAACATTTCATCACCCTAAAAAGAAACTTATCAATATACTGTCACTCCAGATTTCTCAAGCCCCAGCCCCTGGCAACTACTAATCTACTTTCTGTCTCTACACATTTGCCTATTCTAGACATCTTATGTGATGGAGTTACACAATCTATGTGACCTTTTGTGTCTGGCTTCTTTCACTTGCCTTAATTTTTTCAAGGTTCATCCAGTTTACAGCACATATCAGTATTTCATTCCTGTGTTAATCTACTCAAACTGCCCTCTCCCATTTGTAAAAGAGGCATAATGGGAGGCACACAGGGTTCATTATCCGAGACAGTTCTGGAATGCGTCAGGGCACGTGTTGGTACGGCTAAGTTGTTCCACTGTCTAAGTGATTTTTCATGGCTCTGACCTCTACCATCTCTCAGCCTGTTTTCTGCCTGTTGTCTAAAGACCTCCTTTCAATTAGTATTATCTCTGACTGTTTTAGTCTAAGCTGACTGTTTCTGCTAATATAATTCTCTTAAAAAGTTTGTGAGTCTGCTATGAATATTACTGTATTCACTCCTTTAGACAAAATCCACATCAAAAAATCACTTCAAAATAAAGCCTTTCTCTACCTCGGGCTTCGGCTGGGGTTACTGAGGGACAACAACTTTATGTTTCCTAGAATCCTGTTGATTACCAGTCATTTAAGACACTGCTTCAGATTTTTCTGGTCTTACCAAAGGATTTTAGTCACACCTTTAGCTTCACCATTAGACCATATTTTCCTGTTAGTGTCTGAATAGGATCATTGCCTAGAAGTCATTTCTTAATTTTGGTATTATTTACCATCTGGAGAGGCTTGGACTTTTCAAACCTCTAACAAGTCCTACCTTCTTTCCAGGTAACAATTCCTTTATATTGGTTTTTAGCTTATCCTTTTACTCTTACGCTTTACCAGAAGAATGAGAAGAAGATAGGTAGCATCTTCTAAACTCTACCTAGAAACCTCCTTAGCTAGATTTTTAAGTTCATGAGTTACAGTCTATATGTTTTGTATTATAGTAGGTAACACTGTTGCTCAATTTTCTGCTATTCATTAACAAGAATTCACTTCCCAATAGTTTCCTCAACTTCCTTTAAGCCTTCACTGACAACTTCTTCAAAAGGCGTAAAGCTTCTTCTGGAAGTCTCTTTGAAGGTCCTTAGGCTTTCAGTAATGCTTTCCTCAAGTTCCTTACAGCTTCCACTCACTGCCTGGCTTCAAAGCCACACTTACAGGATAAGGTTTTTATTATGGTATTAATAAACCCCCTCTTCCAAGTACTGAAATCTGCATTAGTTGTATGTTGCTGAATAGCAAATCACTCTAAAGCTTAGATGCTTAAAACTACAACAATCATTTATGATCTCATGGTTTCTGTGGGTCAGAAATTTGAGAACAGCTTGGCTGAGTGATCCTGGCTTGGAGCCTCTCCATGAGTTTGTAGTCAGATTTGGTTAGTTCTACACGTCTGAAGGCTTGATGGAGGATGGAGAACCCTTTTCTGAGATGAAGTGATTACTCACATGACTGACGAGTTGATGCTGGCTGTTGGCATGCCTCAGTTCCCCCCCATGTAGACCTCTGGATGGGGGTGCTTAAATGTCCTCCTGGCATAGCTGGCTTCCGTCTCAATGAGCAATCCAAGAGCCTAAGGAAGAATCTGCAGTATCTTTTATGACCTAGACTCGGAAGTCACATACTTTACTTCCTCAGTATTTTACTGGTCAGCCCTGAATTCACTGGTGTGAGGGTCACTGGAGAGCCGCCATCTTGGAAGTTAGCTACTGTACACCTTGATCTATGTTCTATTTTTCCTTTTGGTGGAAAGGTACCTTTGCAATTACAATAAGAGTGGCATTAATGATAGCAAAAATAGCAATGCCTATCATTTGTTGGGTGTTTATTATATGTTAGGCAATACGATAAACATTTTAGATGCAATTTCTCTTTCATTATAATGAATGGATGGTTTTCTCCTCATTTTTCATGTGAGAAAGCTTAAATTCAGAGTTTGAGTCTTTCTTGAGATTGTACACTTGGTAGTAATTATATAAAAGGCAGATCTGTAATACAATTCTGAAATGTGCCACTTCTCTTGCTTTGTTTAATTGTGTCTGTTTTTCCCCCTTTGGGAGAGCTGTAGCCCTAATACTAAAGAGTTTTGTTTAAAGAGGTTTGTCCCAGTGTGAAGAAAGGTTGGTATAAAACAGCTGCTGTTTGTTCACGTTTCCAAGCAAGGTGAGAGAGGAAGAATTGCTTCTCAGCCATGTGAACGAAGCAAACCACCTCTGTAACAAAATATCTGTGAAAGGGGAAACGGTAAAAACAACTAGGAAGAACTATGGTAAAATTAAAAAAATATTAGCCCATACAATATATTGCCCTGTATGTATAAATATACCAGAAAAAAACTTCAAATATAAAATTATAAGAAAAACATGGCCCTTGAATAAAAACACTGAATCATTCTGCCTGATACGTTTTGCTTTCATTTAGGTTTGTCTTCCCATAGCATTTACTCTCGCCTCTGTTCTGGTCGTTACCCGCTTTATCTTAGGCTGTGGTTATCAGTGAACCACAGTGCTCCAGCAGCTTGTCAGCCCCAGTAGGGACTACTCCTTCTTTGTTTCTGAATTTTCTAGAACACCTTGTGAAGTGTCTTGACAATGGTAGGCATCTGTGAATGCATATTGAATTGGATTAATATACATTTACTTTCTTAACTTCTTCATTGGATTGCCCGGAATGTCAAGAACGTTTGACAATGATGGATGGATCTTTATCAATATAATATTAAAACTTAAAACACTATGATTTTAGTTGATCGAGATATTTTTCTAGCATTACAGAGTCATTAAAAGGAGAATCAATACAAAAAGGGAAATAGCAAAACAATTCTTCAAGTTTCATCAAAATGAGAAGATCTGCTTTTTTCAAAGGATTTATATTAAAAAAATACTATTTTGAAAGAGCAACACATCTTTTAAAAGTTCAACAGCAGCACAATCTTTTTTGTTTTTCAAATAGAAATTTTCATCTTTTCTTTTTGGGCAAAATCTTGTCAGAATATAATGCCTTGATAAAAATGAAAGAAATGAGTCCACTTCAGCTTCTTTGCATGAGATTTGAATATTTGATCTTACTTTTTTTTAAAAAAAAATGTTCATTAGCTTCTGGATTTATTTAAGTTAATTTTCCTATTATGATTTTATTCATTTAGAAGAGTCTTTGATCGGCCATACAAAACATTTATTCCACCTGCATGAAGCGAGTGTTTTTATAGAGGACATACAATAACAGACCACGTTTTCTATCTGACACAGGCCCTTTGAAAGTGAAGATATTTAGATAGATTGGGAAAACAGCCATAGCTCTGTCTTAATGTAAACCTGTTCCTGAGCTGAAGAACTTTTATTTATCATAACAGCTTTGTTGAGATATAATTCACGTACTATATGCAATTCACAATTTAAAGGATACAATTTAGTGGTTTTTAGTATATTCACAGAATTATGCAAATATCACTGCAATTTTATAACATTTTCACAATCCCCAAAATAAAGAAATCTTGTAGCCATTAACAGCCACTCCCTCAAGCCCCAGTTCTGGGAAACTATTAAGCCATTTTGTCTCTATTCTGGGCATTTCATATAATGGAATCGTGTAACATGTGACCTTTCAAACTTCATCCACATTGCAGCATGTATCAGTACTTCACTCCTTTTTATAGCTGAAAAATATTCCAGTATATGGGTAATCCACTTGGTTTATCCATTCGTCAGTTGAAGTATGTTCGCATTCTTTCCATCTTTTGTCTCTTATGAATAATGTCACATTTATATCCAAGTTTTATGTAGACATATATTTTCATTGGAATATACCTAGAAGGAGGATTGCTTGGTCACATGGCACCTCTGTATTTAACCTTCTGAGAAACTTCTAAGCCAGGCTGTTTTCCAAAGTGGCTGCACCGTTTTACATTCCCACCAGCAATGTGTGAGGGCTCCAATTTCTCCATATCCTCACCAACACTTGTTATTGTCTGTCTTTTTAATTATAGCTGTCCTAGTGAGAGTATCATGGTATCTGATTGTGGCACTGATTTGCATTTTTTCTGATGGCTAAAAATGCTGTGCATCTTGTCATGTGTTGCTGGCCAGTTGTACATGTTCTTTGGAGAGATATCTATTCAGTTTCTTTGCTAATTTTAAAATTTGGTTATTTTTCTTTTCATTGTTGTGTTGGAATAGTTCTTTATGTGTGTCAGATATTAGACACTTACATGATTTGCAAATATTTTATCACATTCTTAGGGTTTTTTCTGTTTTTTGATAGTGTCCTTTGAAGCACAAAAACTTTCAGTTTTGATGAGATTCAACTTATCTAATTTTTTCTTTTGTTGTTTGTTTTTCATGTCATAGCTAAGAAACCATTGGCTAATCTCATGTCATGAGGATTTATACCTATTTTTCCCCAAGAGTTTTGTAGTTTTTTTCTCATACCTTGAAGCTTTTAATTCATTTTCAATTCTTAAAATATGGTATGAATAGGGGTCTAGCTTTCTTTGGCATAAGTATATTTAGCACCATTTGTTGAAAAACCTCTTCTTTATCCAATGAATGATCTTGACAACCTTGATGAAATTTAGTTCACCACAAATATTGGGTTTATTTGTGGAATGTCAGTTCTGTTCTACCTGGCTGTATGTCTATCTTTATGCTAATACCACACTGTCCTGATTATTGTAGCTTTATACTAAGCTTTGAAATTGGGGAGTATGAGCCCTCCAACTTTGTTCTTTTTTTCATGATTATTTTGGCTATTCTTTGTCTTTTGAATTTCTATATGAATTTTAGGATTAGCTTGTTAATTTCTGCAGGTAAGCCACGGGGCATTTTACATAGGAATTGCATTGAATCTGTGTATCAATTTGGGGAGTATTGCCATATTGCCATCTTAACAATATTAAGACTTCCAATCCATGAACATGGGATGCTTTCTAGTTATTTATGTATTCTTTAATTTTTTCAACAATATTGTATAGTTTTCAGAGTAAAAGATTTATACTTCTTTTGTTAAATTTTATACTTGTTGTAGCCACTCTGAAGACATAGATGGATTTGTACCTCAATTTTGTTTGGATTCTCATTTAGTATTAGGAAAATATTTAGGTAGTTTGAATTTATAGTAAAGCAAAGTGAAATATTACAGAGTGGACTTTTTGTGAAGTAGTAGTTTGGTATAAGTAAAATGAATACAAAGGAAAAAAAACCCAAACTAGTCTACTTTGGTTCTTACATTAACTGGAACTTTAGCAATGAGGTGATTGCACGGTGTATTAGTCAGGGTTATCCAGAGGGACAGAACTAATAGGATAGATGTATATATAAAAGGGAGTTTATTAAGGAGTATTGACTCACGCTGTGAGAAGGTGAGGTCCCACAATAGGCTGTCTGCAAGCTGAGGAGCAAGGAAACCAGTTTATGTCTCAAAGCTGAAGAACTTGGAGTCTGATGTTCAAGGGCAGGAAGCATACAGCATGGGAGAAAGATGTAGGCTTAGAGGCTAAGCCAGTCTGGTCTTTTCTTCTGCCTGCTCTTAGTCTGGCTGCACTGGCAGCTGATTAGATTGTGCCCACCATGATTGAGGGTGAGTCTGCCTTTCCCAGTCCGCTGACCCAAATGTTAATCTCTCTTTTTTTTTGGAGACAGAGTTTCACTCTTGTCACCCAGGCTGGAGTACAATGTCACAATCTCAGCTCACTGCAACCTCTGCCTCCTGGGTTCGAGTGATTCCCCTGCTTCAGGCTCCCAAGTAGGTGAGATTACAGGTGCCCACCACTATGCCCAGCTAATTTTTGTATTTTTAGTAGAGATGGGGTTTCACCATGTTGGTCAGGCTGGTCTCGAACTCCTGACCTCATGTAATCCACCCATCTCAGCCTCCCAAAGTGCTGGATTACAGGCATGAGCCACTGTGCCAGCTCCAAATGTTAATCTCCTTTGGCAATGCTTTATTACTGACATACATAAAGCAGGGCAGACCTCTCAAGCAGATTGAAAATGGCTTGAGAGAACAGTGAAAGGAGATTGGCTTGGAATTTTTATTGGGGTTAGGGTATTGAGTGGGGCAAGGGTTTCTATACATAGACAGAAACTTGCCTGGTTTGACTTTCCCACAAGCACCAGAGGAGGGAGCATCTAGGCTTTGTGATGAGTCCAGATGTGGGCCATAGGGGAAGCGAGAGCAGTGAGGCTGAAAAAGATGACAGCTTCAAACATCAAACATGGGAGTCTGACTATTACAATTCACCCTGATGTCTAACTGATGACTAAAACATACTATGTATTATTTAATTGAATTTGAGCTTGTTTAGTAAGCCCTTATGGTATTCTACAAGGCTTACAGCCTGAGGCCAATAAGGAAGGCAAACATTCCATTGAATTCCTTGTTCAAGAGCCCAGCATTGTGTGTTCTGGGAAGCAAAAAGTTTCTTGTATCATCAGTAGTGTCTGGAACGCCAAAGTATTAGGTTGGTGCAAAAGTAATTGCAGTTTTTACCATTCAAAGTAATGGCAAAAACTGCAATTACTTTTGCACCAACCTAATAGATAAGGAGTGTCTTGATGAGACCTTTTACTGTGGCTTGGGCATGTGTAGAGACATGTGTGACTTTAATTTATATTTTGGGTATCTGTAGGGCAAGAGATTACCAGAGGTTTGGTTGTTTTTGTTTTGTTTTGTTTTTGTTTTACTCCAAGGGTGCCAACCTTGAACAAGAAATTGTTGTGACCTTTGTCTAGATCAAACAGTCAGACCACTGGCAGTGACCCAAGAATAGAAAAACATGCAGATGGAATCAACTTTTGGCCGGAGTATCCAGTGTTACATGACTGCCTGAAGTTTGTCCGACTGTGGTGACCCTTGGGTTCAGTTATGGACTGACTGTGTCTCCCTAAAATTCATATGTTGAAGTTCTGATCCCCAATGCGATAGTATTAGGAGTTGAGCCTTCAGGAAGTAATTAGTTTTAGATGAGGTTATGAGAGTGAAGCCCCCATGGTGGGAGTACAAGAAAAAACACTTGAGTTTCCTCTCTGCTATGTGAGGACACAGCAAGAAAGCCATCTGCAAACTAGAAAGAGGGCCCTTACTGAAACCTGACCATGCTGGCACCCTGATATTGGACTTCCAGCCACCAGCACTATGAGAAACACCTGTCTGTTGTTTAAGCCACCCAGTCTGGGGCATTTTGTTATGACAGCCTGAGCTAAGATAGGTCCCATCTTTTATCAGCAACATATTGATTAGGGGATGAAAAGCAGCAGCTCTCCAGTGAGCTCCATCATGTCTGATGGTGACATTTTCATCTGTAAAGTGTGTAAACTCCCATTGCTGTTGATTAGTTGATCGCAAGTGGCTCCATAGGTAGCCAAGTCTTAAAGGGGTGGCCTCCTCCAGCACTGTGGCAATAGGCAGAGGTCTGAGCTAAGGGGAGGTCCTCCTTCCGTCCCCCTACAACTTGGCAGATAGAATATGCCAGAGGGTCCAGGTTTGGCCCTGTTCTGTAGCAAGGAGGCCTCAATAGCTATGCCAAGCTTGCAGGGTGCCACTTGTATGACTCAAGGCATAATGGAGACCTGGGTATGGAGAGTCATAGGTTCAGGGAACCGAAGTTTCTCTTCTCAGGAGAAATCAGCATGTGGCCAGAATTTGGTATTATTATATTGTATATTGCAGGGCCCAGGGGGTTTAGTTTCTTGTATCAGAAGTCCAGGGGAAACTTATAGCCGTTATAGGTAGTCTAGAGACTCCAGAAAGCATGAGAGGAGGTTACTAAAGCTTTTATAGTGAGGGGTCTCTGAGGGAACTAAAGGAAATGCGTGTTGATTGCAATCTGAACAGATTCTAGAGCCGTTTGTTGGAAGGAAGCCCATTGAAGATGGGCTTCAATAAAATTTACAAATGAATAATGTTTGGCTTCCTGAACCCAAAAAAGCGTGAAAGACTTTGAACTTCCCTTAATATTTTTGGTGCTGATGAAATCGTTAGCTGTTTCTTAAGAGAGTCAGGAGATGGAGTGCCCTGAAGTTTGCTAAGTAATTTTCAGGAATTTAGCATAGTGGCAAGACGTTGCACTATGCACAAGGCAATGGCCCATTTCTTTTCTGTGAACTCCTTGGTGAGTTTTTATTTCTGTGTCCTGAACGAGTGTGTCAAATGAATGCCTTCAGAAGATAATGTCATCAATCTAATGTCATACCTGTAGTCTTGGAGGAAGATGGGTACAGTTAAGACCTTCCCTGCAAAGGCTTGTGTATGATGGCGAGGCTGTTGGGGTACCCTGTGGATGGCCACCAGGTGAAGATATGTTGTGTTCCTTTAGAGGTAAAGGAAACTTGTGACTAAGAAGCGGTTGAAATAGGAGCTGAATGGAACATATTAGCCAAATGTTTAATAGCAAAATATGTTGCAGTTGCTGATTAGATGGAGTCAGTAATTCAATAATATAGTGTCTGGGGGCCTTACTGGGTAGTACCATGGCATTAAGGTTATATAATCCACTGTGTAGGGTCATTCATTTCAACTTTAAGAACAGACCAAATTGGGTTGTTATAGGAAGGAACAATGAAGGCATGTGATGGATTTCAGTACTTGCAAGTTCTGTTTAAATTTACATTGAGCCATACTAACTAGTTTTACTAGGGGTATGGTCTATGGGGTCTCATTTTGCCAAGCCGATTTTGTATATGTCAAAATCTTAATTATATTTAAATGTATTGATCATTAGGCCAGAGTGTCTGTGCTCACTATGGAATATTTTAGGACAATGAATGCTATGATGCTGGAAAATGGAGACAGTAATTCCTGCAGTTAAGGTGAAACATACTTATGTGCCCTCTATTCTTTGTCCAGTAACTCCCCTAAGATTATAACATGTTAATCTGTAGATGAAATACTTATAAATTAAATCTATATTATGGATTATAATTATAGGGGGTAGTTTGTTTAAATTTAATGAGATCCCAGGAATAAATGTAGTTTGAGCCTCAGTGTTAAGGCCATGAAGGTTTGCCAGTTGGTGCATTCAAATTGTGTTAAAGTTAATTCGGAACCTATGTTGCAGAAGTATAAAAGCCAATTAGTGCCCTTTTAAATCTTATGTTGTATAAGTTCTTTTAGTAAATTTTGGATTTCAAATTGGGTCCAACTATGGGTCTGATTCACTTGTTTGTTTCCTGTCTCATATCTGGTTACTTTCTCCATCTCTTTCTTCTTCCCTCCACCCTCCTTTTTTTAAAAAATAAACAACTGTTATTGTTACTGAGCATTCTCTCTACTTTGCATAGATTTATAAGTTCCTTCCTCCAGAGAGGTTCAAATCAGTATTGTTGGGGTTAGGGGCCTCCCCATGCAATGGTTACTTTCTTTCTCCTTTCCTTCGCTTCCGTTTCCCCTTCCCCTTCCCCTTCCACTTCTGCTTCCCTTTCCCTTTCCCCTTCTCCTAACCCTTCCCCTCCCCTTCCCCTCCCTCCCTTCCTTCTTTCCTTCTGTCCTCCTTTCCCTTTTTAATGGAACCTTGCTCTGTCACCCAGGCTGAAGTGCAGTGGCACAATCTTGGCTCACTGCAACCTCCGCCTCCTGGGTTCAAGCGATTCTGCTGTCTCAGCCCCCCTAGTAGCTGGGATTATAGGCACGTGCCACCACACCCAGGTAATTTTTGTATTTTTAGTGGAGATGGGGTTTCACCATGTTGGCCAGGCTGGTCTTGAACTCTTGACCTCAGGTGATCTGCCCGCCTTGGCCTCCCAAAGTGCTGGGATTACAGGCATGAGCTACTGTGCCTGGCCTCAATGGTTACTTTATAGGGTTTAAGAACACTGGGTTTAAATAGTGATGTGGTTTGGATGTGTTCCTCCAGATCTCATGTTAATGTGATCCCCAGTGTTGGAGGTGGGGCTAATGGTGTTGGATCGTGTGAGTGGATCCCTCATGTATGGCTTAGTGCCATCCCCTTGGTGATGAGTGAGTTCTTGCTCAGTTCGTTCATGCAAGGAGATCCAGTTGTTTAAAAGAATCTGAGACCTCTCCCTTCTTTCTCTCTTTCTCCCTTTCTTGCCATGTAACATGCAGGCTTCCCTTTACTTTCCACCATGAGTGGAAGCTTCCTGACATCTCGCTAGAAGCAGAGGATGATACCATGTTTCTCATACAGCTAGCAGAACCATGAGCAAAAATAAACTTCTTTTGTTTTTCTTTTATTTAGTAATTTTTATTTTATTTTTCAACTTTTATTTTAGGTTCAGGGGGTACATGTGCAGGTTTGTCACATGAGTAAATTGTATGTCACTGAAGTTTGGTGTACAAATAATTTTGTCACCCAGGTAGTGAGCATAGTACCCAATAGGTAGTTTTTGGACACTCATTCTTCTGTCACCCTCCCTCCTAAGTATATCCCACTGTCTATCATTCCCACCTTTGTGTCCATGTGTACCCAAAGTTTAGTTCCTATTTACAGGTGAAAACATGTGACATTTGACTTTCTGTCCCTGTGTTAATTTGCTTAGGGTAATGGCCTCCAGCTCCATCCATGTTCCTGCAAAGGAAATGATCTTGTCCTTTTTTGTGGCTGTGTAGTATTCCATGATATATATATGTAGCACATTTTCTTTATCCAGTCCACCATTGTTTGGCCACCTAGGTTGATTTCATGGCTTTGCTATTGTGAATAGTGCTATGATGAACATAGGCATTCCTATGTCTTTTTGGTAGAATGACTTTTTTTTCCTTTGGTTATATACCCAGTAATGGGATTGCTAGGTCAAATGGTTGTTCTGTTTTAAGTTCTTTGAGAATTCTCTAAACTACTTTCTATAGTAGCCGGACTAATTTACATTCCCACCTGCAGAGTATAAGCATTCCCTTTCTTCTTCAGCCTTGCCACCGTCTGTTATTTACTGATTTTTAAAAAATAGCCATTTTGACTGGTGTGAGATGGTATGTTATTGAGGTTTTGATTTGCATTTCTCTGATGATTAGTGGTGATGAGCATTTTTTCATGTGCTTGTTGGCCACATGTATGTCTTCTTTTGAGAAGTGTCTATTCATGTTCTTTGCCCATTTTTAAATGAGGTTTGTTTCTTGCTTGTTGATTTAAGTACCTTATAGATAGGTATTTGTTGCATACATAATTTGCTAACATTTTCTCCCATTCTGTAGGTTTTCTGTTTATGCTATTGATAGTTTCTTTTGCTGTGCAGAAGATCTTTAATTAGATCTTACTTATGTATTTCTTTATGTTGTTGTTGTTACAATTGCTTTTGGAGACTATCATGAAATCTTTGCTAAGGCCTATGTCCAGAATGGTATTTCCTAAGATGTCTTCTAGGGTTTTTATAGGTATTACATTTAAGTCTGTAAGATTATAGGTGTGTGGTTTTTATTTCTGGCTTCTTTAGCCTGTTCCACTGGTCTATGTGTTTGTTTTTGTGTCAGTACCATGCTGTTTTGGTTGCTGTATTCTTGTAGTATAGTTTGAAGTTGATTAGTGTAATGCCTCCAGCTTTGTTCTTTTTGCTTAGGATTGCTTTGGCTATTGGGTCTCTTTTTTGGTTCCATATGAATTTTAGAATTTTTTTTTTCCCTAATTCTGTGAAAAATGGCATTGATAGTTTGATTGGAATACCATTGAATCTGTAATTGCTTTGGGCGCTATGGCCATTTTAACAATACTGATTCTTTCTATCCAAGAGCATGGATTTTTTTCCATTTCTTTGTGTCTTCTATTATTTCTTTCAGCAATGTTTAGCAATTCTTGTAGAGATCTTTCACCTCCCTTGTTAGCTGTGTTCTAGGTATTTTATTATTTTTGTGGCTGTCATGTTCTTGATTTGGTTCTTAGCTCAAATGTTATTGGTGTATATGGTACTGGTTTTATATATTAATTTTGTATTCTGAAACTTTACTGAGGACATTTATCATTTCTGGGAGCCTGCTGGAGGAGTGTGTAGGATTTTCTAGGTCTAGAATCATATCCTCAGTGAAGTGGGGTAATTTGACTTCCTCTCTTCCTATTTGGATGCCTTTATTTCTTTCTCTTGCCTGACTACTCTGGCTAGGACTTCCAGCACTATGTTGAATAAGAATGGTGAGAGTGGACATCCTTATCTTGTTCCAGTTCTTAATGAGAATGCTTTCAGCTTTTGCCCATTCAATATGATGTTGCCTGTGGGTTTGTCATAGATGGCTCTTGTTATTTTGAGTTAGGTTCCTTAAATGCCTAGTTTGTTAGAGGTTTTTAACGTGAAAGAATGTTGATTTCTATTGAAAGCCTTTTCTGTGTCTATGAGATGATTATGTGGTTTTTAGTGTTAGTTTTGTTTATGTGGTCAATCACAATTACTGTTTTGCATATGTTGAACCAACCTTACATCCCAAGAATAAAGCCTACTTGATTGTGATGGATTAGCTTTTTGATGTGCTGCTAAATTCAGTTTCCTAGTATTTTGTTGAAGATTTTTGCATCTATGTTTATCAGGGGTATTTGTCTGAAGTTTTCTTTTTTTCGTCTGTCTCTGTCAGGTTTTGGTATCAGAACGATGCTGGCCTCATGAAATGAGTTAGGAAGGAGTCCTTCCAGGTTGGTTTGCTCTCGTTTCTCCAGTTCCTCTGGGTATAATGTTAGGTGGTTTGTTTAAAAATTTTCTAACTGGATATGGTGGCTCACGCCTATAATTCCAGCACTTGGGGAGGCCGAGGTGGGTGGATCACGAGGTCCGGAGATCGAGACCATCCTGGCTAACATGGTGAAACCTCGTCTCTACTAAAAATACAAAAAAATTAGCCAGGTGTGGTGGTGGGTGCCTGTAGTCCCAGGTACTTGAGAGGTTGAGGCAGGAGAATCTCTTGAACCAGGGAGGTGGAAGTTGCAGTGAGCCAAGATCATGCCACTGCACTGCAGCCTGGGTGACAGAGCAAGACTCCATCTCAAAAAAAAAAAAAAAAAAAAAAAGGATTTTCTGACATTTTGGTGTAGGTGTTTAGTCCTTTAAACTTTCCCCTTAATGCTGCTTTAGCTGTGTCCCAGATATTCTGGTATATTGTATGTTTGTTTTCATTAGTTTCAAAGACTTTTTTATTTGTACCTTAATTTTTATTTTTTACCAAAGTCATTCAAGAGCAAGTTGTTTAATTTTCAGGTAATTTTATGGTTTAGAGTGATCGTCTTGGTGTTTATTTCTAATTTTATTGTGCTGTGTGATCTCAGAGTGTGGTTGGTTGGTAGGATTTTGGTATTTTTGAATTTGTGGAGAATTGCTTTCTGCCTGAATGTGTGGTTGATCTTAAGAGTATGGGCCATGTGCAGATGAGAATAAAGTATATTCTTCTGTTGTGTGGAGTACTCTGTAGATGCCTGTTAGGTCCATTTGTTCAAGTGTTGGGTTTAGGTCCCAAATACCTTTGTTAGTGTTCTGCTTTGATGTCTAATGTTGTCAGTTAAGTGTGGAAGTCTCACCCTATTATTGTGTGGTTATCTAAGTCTCTTTAGAGGCCTTTAATGAATCTGGGTGCTCCAGTATTGGGTGCATATATATTCAGGGCAGTTAAGTCATCTTGTTGAATTGAACTCTTTATGATTATATAATACCCTTCTTTATCCTTTCTAATAATAGTTGGTTTATTAAATCATAGTCTGTTTTTTTTTCTAAAATAAAAATAGCAACCCTGTTCTTTTTGTTTTCTATTTGTTCAATACATTTTTCTCTGTCCTACCCCAGTCTCATATTCTTATTCCAAAAATCAATTAATCATTGAATATTCCAATTTAGTTCAGCATTATCTGTAACAAAAGCTCTGTAGGACTCAGCAGTGCAGCACAGAGCAGCACAGCTCAAAGCACAAGAAGCCAAGAAGGAACAGTGCAGAGTATATTCTTGCTAGGAGGCGGCAGAGCCTGTTAACAAGCCAGAACCCTAGGAAAGAGCCCCTGTGGTGGTGGTCGTCGTCTCAGCATCCTGATCCAGCACCTGTTTTTGTAGCCACCCTGAAGAGGTAAGATGAACCCCCATTCAAAATTTGGTTTAGATGTCAAGAGTGATTATGATAGCAGCAGGAAGTAGTCAAATGCCTAGGCAGATAGGGTTGGGTTCCCAGTGAAACCCTGCCTTCAAGCCAAAGACAGTTTAAAGCCTGAAAGCCAAGCTACAAGTCAAATCCATGGAACAAATTGAGAACCTCTCTTTCTGTTTGGTGTGCTTTCCTCTGATTGATTTTCACCCTTTACCCATTTTACATATACCTACTCTTCCCTAATTGATTTTTTACTATGTCATGCCCACCTTTGAATGGTGCCTTTGTTTTAGCCTTTTTTGCATGCTAACAAACCAATCAGCATGTACTCACCCATTCTAAGCCCATAAAAGCCCCAAACCCAGCCACACTGGGTGGGTGACCACTTGGCTTTGGGTGGGGGACCACCCCTGCATACCCTCTCTGCTGAGAGCTATTCCTTCACTCAATAAAATTCTTCTCCACCCACCTCACCCTTCAATTATCAGAGTAACCTTATTCTTCTTGGATGTGGGACAAGAACTTGGGAACCTCTGAGTGTGGGCACAAGCTGTAACACAGGTGGGCTGGGACACAGATGGCCCAGTCATAGGCTGAGCATGGGATCCAGGCTGGTGCACAAGTCAGGCATGGTCCCTCAGGACGAGTGGATGGGGCATCTTCTGCGGCAGGCCCAGGGCCAAGTGAGGCCCTGGGCGGAGACATCATTGGCCGTGGAGGTCTCTGGCTGGCAGAGTGACAGAAGAATCATGTATCAATTATGCCACACACGAAGCAAGAGGGTATAACAAATTTTATGACTTACACAATTGAAGTCTGTGGGGAAAGAGGACTGGCCTCTCATACGTCTGAAATGGCTTGAGAGAGCAAGGAAAGAATACTGGCTCAGGGTTTTTATTATCATTTTGGAGTGGGGCAAGCGTAAGGGTTCCCATGCAAGTGGGAAGGAGCTTGTGTAGTTTTAATCTAAATTACCACCCTCACTCCTGCCCCACTTCGCGGCATCAAAAGAGGGAGCATTGGGCTTGCTTATCAGCTTTCCCAGATATGGGGCCAAAGGAGTGGGGCTTGAGGCCAAAAGCTGTTAGCAGTCAAACATAAAACACAAACAAACAAAAAAAACTGTGGAGTCTGGGCTGGGTGCAGTGGCCCACACCTGTAATCCTAGCACTTTGGAAGGCTGAGGCGAGCAGATCATGAGGTCAAGAGATTGAGACCATCCTGGCCAATGTGGTGAAAACCCGTCTCTACTAATAACACAAAAATTGGCTGCGTGTGGTGGTGCGTGCCTATAGTCCCAGCTATTCAGGAGGCTGAGGTAGGAGAATCACTTGAACCTAGGAGGTGGAAGTTGCAGTGAGCCAAGATCTTGCCACTGCACTCCAGCCTGGCAACAGAGCAAGACTCCATCTCAAAAAAAAAAAACCCAAAAAACAGAAAACTATGGAGTCTGATCATTTATGATAATTTCTAAGTATTTTATTCCTTTTGGTCTACTGTAAATAAAATTGCTTTCTTAATTTTATTTTTTGATTATTTATTGTGAGTATATAGAAATACAGTTGATTTTTATATGTTGAATTGTATTCTGTAAACTTGCTAAACTCATTTATTAGTTATAATAGCTTTTTAGTGGATTTCTTGGAATTTTCTATATACAAGATCATGTCATCTGCAAAGAGAAAGTTTTCCTTTTTATTTCCAAACTGCACGTCTGATTTTATTTTCTTGCCTAATTTCTCTAGCTAACACCTTCCATACAATGTTGAATAGAAGTTGTGAGAGCAGACATCCTTTTCTTGTTTTTGATCTTAGAGGGGAAGAATTCAGTCTTTTACTGTGTTAGCTGTGGGTTTTTCCAATAAGTCCTTATAAGATTGAATATATTTTCTTTAATTACTAGTTTAAATGTTTTTATCATGTGGTTTATCTGAATCAATTAAGATCATATGGTTTTTCTTCTGTTAATATGGTATAGTACATGGATTAATTACATATGTAAAACCAGTCTTGCGTTCCTAGCATAAATATTACTTGATCATGGTATATAATATTTTTTATACGTTGCCAGCTTCAGTGTGCAGTATTTTGGTGAGGATTTTGGATCTATAAGAGTTACTGATGTATAGTTTTCTTGAGATATCTTTATCCGGTTTTAGTATCAAGGTTATACTGGACTCATGGAATAAATTTAGAAATATTCCCTCCTCTTCTCTTCTCTTTTTGGGTGGGGGTTGTAATTTGTGAAGAATTGGTATTAATTCTTCTTTAAATGTTTGATATAATTCGCTAATGACATCTGTGCCTGGGTTTTTCTTTGTGGGAATTATTTTAAATTTCTAATTCAATCTCTGTTTTAAGTACATTCAGATTTTCAGTTTCTTCTTGATTCAGCTTTTATAGTTTGTGTTTCTGTGGAATTTGTCCGTTTCACCAGGTTGTCTAATTTGTTGAGATGCAGTTGTTCATAGTACAATATTCCCACAGGATCCTGCAAAGTAAGTGGCGATGTTCCCTCTTTCATTCATAGTTTTAGTAATTTGAGCCTTCTGTTTTTATTGGCTGGCTCAGCTAAAGGTTTGTCAAATCTCTTGATAATTCAAAAAACTAAGATTTTGTTTTCATTGGCTTTTCTCGCTTTATTTCTCTTGTTTTATTTGTTTTCACTTGCAATCTTTACTATTTCCTTTCTTCTTTTTGGTTTAAGTTCAGTTTGCTCTTCTTTCTTCAGCGTTTTAAAGTCAAAAATATTGAATTGACATCTTTTTTCTTTTTCTTTTCTTTTTTTTTTTGAGATGGAGTCTTGCTCTGTTGCCAGGCTGGAGTGCAGTGGCAGGATCTCAGCTCACTGCAACCTCCAGCTCTCTAGTTCAAGCGATTCTCTTGCCTCAGCGTCCCGAGTAGCAGGGATTACAGGCACGTGCCACCATGCCCAGCTAATTTTTGTATTTTTAGTAGAGATGGGGTTTCACCATGTTGGCCAGGCTGGTCTCAATCTCCTGACCTCGTGATCCTCTTGCCTCGGCCTCCCAAAGTGCTGGGATTACAGGCATGAGCCACTGCGCCCAGCCTCTTTTTTGTTTTTTAATGTAGGCATTTACAATTATAATTTTCCTTTTAAGCATTGCTTTAGCAGCTTCCCATAAGCCTTGGTATGTCATTCATTTTTATTCATCTTAGTATTTTCTAATTCCCCTTTCAATTTTATCGTTGACCCAGTGGTTATTTATGTGTGAATTCCCCAGATATTTGAGAATTCCCCAGATTTCCTTGTTACTGATTTTTAATTTCATTCTGTTATGACCACAGAACATACTTTGTATCATTTCAATCCTTTTTAATTTATTAATGCTTGTTTTATGGCCTAAGATATAGTTTATCCTGGAGAATATTCTATGTGCACTTGAGAAAAATATGTATTATGCTTCTCTTGGGTGGAAATGTTTTATAGAAGTCTGTTAGGTTTAGTTGCTTTATAGTGTTCAGATCTTCCATTTCCTTATCTTCTGCCTCATTGTTCTATTATTAAAAGTGAGATATTGAAGTCTCCAACTATTATTTTGAATTGTTTATTTCTCCTCCCAATTCTATTCATTTTTGCTTGAGGTAATTTGGGTATCTGTTGTTAGGTGCATATACATTTATAATAATTGTATCTTCCTAATGCATTGACCTTTTTATCATTATGAACTATCCCTCTTCATCTCTTCTTTTAAGACCTACTTTATCTGATAGGAGGACAATCACCCCAACTTTCTGATGGTTGCTCTCTGCGTGGCCTGTGTTTTTACTTCCTTTAATGTTTAACCGATTTGTGTATTTGAACCTAAGGTGTCTCCTATAGACAGCATGAATCATTAAAAAAATTCAGTCTGACAATCTCTGCTTTATGATTGGATTGTTTAATAAGTCCTCATTGAATGCTGTTATTAATATGGTTATATATTCATGTGCCATTTGACTTTTTGTTTTCTGTATGTCTCATGTCTTTTTTTTTTTTTGATTATCTGCTCCTCATTGGTGTTTATTTTGCATTAAGTGGATATTTTCTAGCATAGCATGTTAATGCCTTTGGTATTTTTTTCCACTATATTTTTTGTGTTATTTTCTTATTGTTTGCTGTAGGACTCACCATATACATCTCAACTTACTGGAGTCCTACTTAAGTTTTATACTAACTTCAGTAAGATACAGAAATGTTACTCCTGTAAACCTCTATTCCCTCTTCTCCCTTTTTTGTGCTGTTATTCTTATATGTATTACATCTATGTATGTTACAAACCCAATGAAAGATATTTTTTGGTTATTACTTTATATAATTTTATATCTTTTAAAGAAGCAGAGGATAAAGGAGAGCAAAATATATTTTTGTAATTCGTTATGTTAACCTTTTTATTTACCATTTTGGATGTTCTTCATTTCTTTCTGTGAATTTGAGTTTCCATATGGTGTCATTTCCATAATACAGCTTTGCCCCCACCACCTCCTTTATGCTGTTAATGTTAAATAGTGTGTTTCAATGTATTATAGGCCTAATAATACAGTTATATGCCTGTTGTTTTATACAATTGCATTTTAAGTCAATTATGAGAAGAAATATACATAATTATTTTTACCAGTACCCTTTGCTTTTTTTGTGTGGATTTATCATCTGATATCACTCGCTTTCAGCCTGAAGGACTTCCTTTAGTATTTCTCATCAGGTGGGTCTATAAGCAACAAATCTCCAAGTTTTTGTTTATCTGACAGTGTCTTTATTTTAGCTTAATGTTTTGAAAGATAGTTTTGCTGGGAATAAGATTCTGGGTTGACAGTTGTTTTTCTCCTCCAGCAATTAGTCGTCTCACTGCCTTAGAGCCTCCGTTGTTTCTGATAAGACATCAACTGTTAAGCGATTGGTTTACTTGTACATGATGAGTCATTCTTTTCTTCCTGCTTTCAAGATTTTCTCTTTATCTTTCTACACTTCCTACTATGGTGTATCTAGGTGTGGATCTCTTTACATTTACCTTATTTGGGTTTCCTTGAGCTTCGGGTGTAAACATTAATCATTTAAATAAATTTTGAAAGATTTGGACTATTTAAATCTTTTTTCTGCTCCTATCTCTCTTTTTTCCTTCTGAAACATCCATTCTCTGTATGTTGTTGCACTTAATGATGTTCCACATCTCTCTGAGGCTCTGCTTATTTTTCTTCATGTCTTTTCGCTGTGTTCCTTGGATTGTGTAATATGTATTGATCTATCTTCAAGTTCGCTGATTTTTTTTTTCTGCCACTTCAAATCTGTTGTAGAGGCCCTTCAGTTAATCTTTCATTTTATTTATTTTGCTTTTTAACACCAAACTTGCCATTTGGTTTTTATAATTTCTCTTTATTGTTATTTTCTATTTGATGAAATATTGTCATCATAGCTCCTTTACTTCTTTAAGCATAATTTCCTTAGTTATTTTGTTATATTTATAATAGCTCTTTTGAAGTTTTTGACTGCTGGGTCTTTTCATAGGCAGTTTCTGTTGCCTGTTTTTTTCTCGTACCTGAATCAACCTTTCCTGTATTTTTTTCTTTTGTGTGTCTCATTTTATTTTTGTTGTAATGGAACTTTTAGATAATTATTGTAGCATCCTTGACTACTAATTACCTCTCTTCCTCTCTGGGGCTTGTTGTTTGCTTATTTATTTGTTTAACAACTTGGTTGACCTACTATAGTGAAGCCTATTTCCCTTGCATTGTGAATTCACTAATGTCACTCCACAGAAGGCATAGCCTTGGGCATGTACACAATCACACTGACAGTGTTTTACCAGGGCTGTCTTTCCCTGATCTGTGTTACATTGTCTTCCTCCCTTCGGTATCACATTCAGCTGTCAGGTTCCACTAATTACTGACTGATTGCTCCATAATTTTCTACAGTGTCCTGGGGCATACATTATTCCATAGTCTGATCCAGTTAAATTCAAGCTCCTTTTCAAGGGTAGTTTTTAAAGCCACTCTTTGAGGTTAGTTCTGACCCCTGGATAGCTCTTTTCAGTTATTTCCTTGGCTCTCTCTAATAAACTACCTTGTCTACAGTTTATTATTTTGCTTCGTGGAGCTACCAGCCTCCTCCTAATTGCTTACCATAAAAATTCTTTATTGTTTTTGAGATTGCTGTTAGGCCTGAACTTCCCCCACAGTTTGTTCCAAATAAAGTTAATTCCTTTGCAGAGGACTCTGGAGATTTCTGTTCCTATGGCCTGCCTCTATGCTTGCGCAGAATCTCTCAGGCACCATTCTGAAGCTGGGGTTGGGGACAGTGGACTGCTTCTCTTGGATTGACACTCCTGGTTTATAAGTGAGGTGCAAGGTAGGGGCAGTAGCCTCTAGTCTTCTCCCTTTTTCTCTCTAGTGTTGAACTTCTAGGGAAATGGTGATTGGGGCCCCAGTATTGTTTGGCCTGCTGTGCCTGGGGTAGTACCTCTGTCTTAAATGTTTGGGCCAAGTGAAGGAAGGTTCTCTGACATTTTGACCACTCTCTCATGTAATTCAGCCTCTACAACATGGAGCTGGGGGTGGGGTTGGAGTGAGAAATGGTGGTGACCTGCCCATCCCAGGGAGATACTATAGTCCTTGACTTTAGGAGAGGAAACCCATCCTTTTGGCCACACCCATCCAGAGTAGAGCTTTCATTATATTGTGATGATAGTAGGGGAGGAAGAGGGTGGATTGTGGTTCAAGTGCCACTGACTGTCACTGTTCTTACTGGATTTAGTAGAGTTTCTTATACAAATGTTTGTTTATGTGCTACATGTTCATAGAACAATTTCTGGAAACTGTAAATGGTAGTTGTTATTTTAAATGTTATTTTACCCGTTATGTTTGTTTCACTGGGAAGCATGTCCATGGAAAACCTCATGTCACCATTCTGGAAGTTGTCTTTTTTATGTGCCACCTCAGCTTTCCTGTAATATTTATAGCTATCATTTGTGTATTGAAGGCTTATTATGCACTTGTAACATTTGTATTTCTGTCAAAGTCTATATTCTTGAATAGTCCAAGAACACTAAATACTTGGAAACATATATTCCTCTGACATGCTAAATGTCCTTGTCCGTTCCCACTGCTATAACAAAGTACCATAGACAGGGTAGTGTATAAAAACAGGAATGTATATCTCACAGTTCTTATGGCTGAAAGTCTGAGATCAGGGTTGCAGACCACCATCTTCTCATTATATCTTCACATAGTGGAAACAGAAGGAGCTAGCTCTCCAGCTTCTTTCATATGGGCACTTGGGCACTAATCCCATCCACAAGGGCTCCATTCTTATAACCTAATTATCTCCTAAAGGCCTCACCTCTAAATACCATCACATTGGAAGTTAGGATTTAAACCTGTGATTTTGGGGATGGCGGGAGACAGACATTTAGTCCATAACACTGGACTAGTTTGAGAAATAGTAAGGACTATATATTTTTATAAATATGTCCCTCTTATGAGAAACTAAGATTAAATTAAGATACATTCAGTCAGAACAGCTGAATGCAGTTATTTCACAGGGTGAGTTGGCATATTCTATTGAAGTTTTCAAAGATCCAGGGACCGCCTGAATCAGAATCACTGAGGTGATTGTTTAAAGAGCAGACTTTTGAGCTCTACTCCAGACTAACTCTCATGCAGAGACTAGTACAGATATTTGACTTATACTGTGGGCTAAATTTATGTGGTACAATCTTGGCTAACGTAAACTTCAAATAAATATTTATCAAATACATTGTGGAAACCATTGTGCTAGGAGCTGGTGATATAAAAAGAATAAGACTTGCTGCTGCAAAGCCTGAAGGCATGTATGATATTCATGAGATTAATCTGCTGGAAGGAAAGACCATTATAGAGTAACTCAGTGTATGATACAGGTACCATTAAATTTACAAAAATTGTATTCACAGAGAGTTGGGGGCAGAGTATACTTTGCAAGTCATCTAAAGACACACACACACACACACACACAAGCACGTGCACGCATGCGTGCGCATGCACACACACACACACACACACACACACACACACACACACAGACACAAACACACAGCCCATATGGGTCTTTATTAAAATAAAGATCTGGACTATGGGAAAGGGAAACCTGGAAAACAATTTAGAGACTGGCTTCCTGTGTACTTGGGATCCTGTGCTGCTTGTCCTCCCCCTCACTGTGTGTTCCACTGCTGCTTTTCTACTGATGAAATCAATAATAATGGAATATAAGTAAGTGTCGAATAAGATAAATTTCTTTTTGAACATATTCAGTGACTTGTCTTATGTAATGATTTAACAAACTTAGTTTTCATTCTTGACTAAGTATTAAATGTTTACTGCATGCCTAGGTACTCTTAAAAATTCTGAGTTTAACTTTTCTTCCAAAATATAGTTTGTTTTTCAGAAAAATTATTTTGTTCTCTTCGTTTGATTTTGCATAATTATTAACTAGGTTAGAAAGGAGGTTATAGATGACTTAAAATAGTATCAAAATGTAATGGATTTAGAGTACACTTATTGTTGAAATTACATCTGCTGTTTAGCAGCTCTTTTCCTGTTCTACAGACATCATCCAAAATCAATTTGGCGATAAATTCACTGTGAACATGGTATCTGATATATAGGGATATTTTCACTGTTCTGGGGACCTGAACTAAAAGTATTCAAAATAACGTGAGAACAACAATGTGGAGTCATTAAACGCGGCATAAATTGCTGATACAAATGGGCCATTACCACTTGCTAGTGTGTTGTTTCTTCTTTTTCATAGTTGAGGTTTTGTTTTTTGTTTTTGTGCTTGTCCCAAGCACTAGGACAGGCCTGAGTCGGGAAGATTTGCAGCCCCAGCTCCTTGCTTTTTTTTCCTTTTGCGCTCACTCGGTTCCTCCCCATCCTAGTCCTGACTCAGGCATCAGGAACCCACAGCTGTGCAGCTTCTGCCTTTATCTGGACACACGGCTCTCCATAGCCTCACTTTCGAGGGAGCTGCTGGCAGAGGAAGAGGTCCTTTTCTATGTGCCATTTCGACCCAGTGTATCATCTATTGCCGTTCTCCGTATTTCCACACATAGATGCTTTCTAATATGTGGTTTCTTCATGGATTTATAGACATGGAATTTTTTTTTCAAATGGGTCATTTAATCTAAATGCTCGTTTACTCTGAAACCTGGTAAATATTTCACTGGATAATGAAGAGTTGACTGGCATAAGAATGCTACTGAATGATCAGTATATAGGCACTCATGGTAAATAGCCCTGCTGGTGACAGTTGTTAAAGGAATCAGTGAGGACAGTTATACAGCACTACAGCACATGAGGAAGCTTGGGCCTTTTAGATTTCCTATTAAGGAGCATGTGTATATTGACAATATTCTGATTCTCTCTGATGCTGAGAGCCTTCTCGTAGTGTTGTTGTAATCATCGGAGTTGCTATTGCGGGAGCCTGGCTCAGACTTAGAGTATGGGGATGCTGAGATGCTAGATTTATAACTTGATGCCTTATTATTTCAAAACAAGCTGACTTTGCACATATCTGGGAACTAATTCTGAAGTTTGGACTGACATAACAGTGGGAAAAGGAGAAAAGAAATCTAACATCAGTTTGAGCACATATCAAGTTCTTGTGGTATAAGCAGTCATATTTATACTAGATTTGCAAAGTTAGTGTTATCATTCCCAATCTTTACATGAAAGGAAACTGTGGCTCTAAGTGTTAGGACAAGGGCTTGAGATTACACAGCTCGTCATTGGGAGAGCTGATATTCCAGCCTGGCTTGTTCCGCAGTCTACACTGTCTCCTCCTCATTCCCGCAGCCAGCAGACGGTTAGATGATTCTTTGTACATGTTTTTCGTAAGACTTATTACAAACTGGTTAAAATTACTAGTGAACATTCACCACAGTGGTTCTTTGCCCACCGTATGTCAAAATTTAAGGTGTATCTCAGTTTCACAAATCTGGGGTAACTTGCAACAGTAACTATTCACTTTCACTCGTTGTCTTAAGCACTTGATACCTTTTTTTATGGCCTTAAGATAGAGTTATTTGTCTTCCTCAATTCATCTGCCTAAGTAGATGGTAAACTTGTCCAGGCCCGGGCTGCACCACCTCCTCTCTGAGTTCTCTGAGGCACCTGACCCACACTATAAGGGGTCTTTCTCTTCCAAGGTCCATTTTAGATGTGTTGAATCAAACCTTGCAAGATTAATTTTAGTCTGTTTATGAGCTGGGTTTGAATTCACAATCTGTGGAATTCTTTAACTCATTATGAACTGAAAATAATTTTTTTATTTTATTTGGGTTCATTTTAGCAGATTTAAAGAAAGCTTCCAGTTCAAATGCTGCAAAATCCAGTCTCCTGAAATCTGGTCTCCGTCCTCCTGGATACTCACGTCTCCCAGCAGCCAAGCTGGCGGCGTTTGGCTTTGTCCGGAGCTCCAGCGTCTCCTCAGTCTCCAGCACCCAGTCCGGGGACAGTGCACAGCCAGAGCAGGGCCGGCCGGCCACCCGTAAGTGGGATGGGGCAGGGTGGGGTACCTGCACGGAATTAAAACCAGTGCGCCTGTGTAACTGTGTGTCATTTTCTTTGCATGATTGTTTAAGAATTCAGATCACCTCCCTTAGCTTCCCATTGTTGTGTTATTCATCTACTGAAGAAAAATAGCCCATTTACACCCCATTAGTTATGGGGAATTAGTGTGCTGGGAAAAAAAGATTGCAACCTCCTTTTACGATACAGAAAATGACTTATCCAGAGACAGATTCCAGCAGCCCTTTGCTTTGCAGATTCTAGGTAAGAAATCACAGAAAGATCCAAGAAAGGTGTTACTACATTGTGCTGTCATGAAGCATGCTAGATATTTAATATTAGCTGAAAGAATCATTTAGTCACCTGTGATTACCAGTAATGCCTTCACACTGCCAGAGCACTTGACTGGATTTCTGAAAGTGAAATAAATAATGTTAAAAGTAGCAAAGCACTGCCAAGCTTCTTTAAGGCCATGCCCAGGAAGGTCCCCATTAGCTGAGATGATGCTGTTGGAGGCCCGTTTCCTGAGACTGGTACTGTAGACTGCATTTTAAAGTTTGAATTAATAACCTGCAGAGCACGTTACAACAGCTGCTGTCCCTGAGGAGGATCTGGAGGTTTCCCATTCAACTGTGCCTTTGATGACCAAACCCCATCTCAGTCTCCACTTCAAAGTCAATGTTATTGGATGGGAAACCATGACATCTAAGATGTTGTTTTCAAGACCTTGCCAGAGGCCCAGGAAAGTCTTAGAGGTTTCCATGTAGAGAGTTGTTTTGAAGGAGTTGTAGAAGTTGAATCAAACTGGAATAATATGAAAGAGAGAGAGAGAGATCGATTGATTTATTATTTTGTCAGTTTCTTGTCCAAGCTTGTTTATTCTGTGTTCTTTCTTGAGTTTACAGAGATGATGTGTGAAACATTTGCATAGTTCTAAATTTTGGTCTACTACCTAATTATTTCTAAAAGTAATACATCACATTTCCCTTTGTCTTGATGTGTTTGTAAGCAGTTTCTAAGGGTGTTTTCTGAAGGTGCTGTAGCTCAGGCCTGCTTTCACACAGGATACATTTAAGGAATATCACTGTAATTAGTGATTACATCATTACACAGTAAGTGGTCTCAAAATCTGAAACATGAATGTAATAAAGAACTGTTTGCAAATGCGTAATTCATGTTTTTAGAAATGCATGTGCATATTAGCAGTCTGATGATTTTAAAATACAGGAGCAACTATTTATCATGATTTTTATTAATAAAATACCCGATGACATGTTTCTCTTTTAGAGAAAATAGTATGAAGGAAAAACTTATCCTATGATATATATCTTTCGAACAAAGGAGTTAGATTTTGATGTCTTAAAAAAAATTCACCTCAAGGGGAGATGAGCCATGTCCACACAACAGCAGCTTTTGCTGAGCGAGAGCTAACAGGTGTGGACAGAATGATTGCAGGTGTGCTTAGGGCATTTCTTCTCACCTCTGCTTCAAAGGATACTAGAGAGGGACCCCTGAACACCCAGGGGATAAGAGCTGTGTGTGCTAGAGAAAATAACTCCCAGTTTAAAGACTTCATATTAAAAGTGACATTTTTATATGAATGTCTATCCAGAATTGTTTTCTATTTTAAGAGACATATGTTAGAATCGATTTTTAATTATCAGCTACCTACTATGTATGTAATTTTTACTTCACCAATAAATCACAGAAAAACCTCCCATGAATTTGAATTGTCTTAGGTACTACTAAATCATTATACCTATACTTGTTATTAGGTGTAATGTCAAGAAACATTTTGTTTTTATGCTTTAGTGAAGAGATGGTGCTTTGATGACAGGGAATAAACAAAATATGAAGCTCTTGAGAGAGCTGAAAGTCCTTAGATCAACTTCTCACATGGTATATATCTATCCAACAAAGCTTTCTTCTCCAGGCTTGTTCATTCTCTGTTCTTTCTTGTGTTTGCAGAGATGATGTGTGGAAAGCTTTGCTGGAGCAAAGCTTTGCTGGTTCAGCTCATGGAAACAGCCAATGTGGTATCAGAATTGGTCCCTTTTTTTCTTCTTGGAAAGCTGGTCTTTTTGCAGACACTATTTTCACATAGGATTCATTAAAGGAATACTGCTGTAATTAGGGATTATGTCATGCAGAGTAGATGTTTCAAAATCTGAAACACGAGCATGGTGAGGATCTATAGTCACACATTGCTTAATGATGAGGATATGTTCTGAGAAATATGTTGTTAGGCAGTGTCCTCATGGTGCAAACATCATAGAACGTACTTCCACAAACCTAGATGAGATAGCCTACTATACACCTAGGTGATATGGTATAGCCTTGGCCCCTAGGCTACAAACCCGTAGAGCATTTACTGTACTAAATACTGTAGGCAGTTATAACACATTAGCGAGTATTGGTGTATGTAACAACATCTAAACATAGAAAAAGGACAGTAAAACTATGGTTTAAAAACTAAAAATCGTGGTGTTCCTGTGTAGGGCACTTAAGCATGAATGAAGCTTGCAGGAGTGGAAGGTGCTCTGGGTGAGTCAGAGAAGGAGTGGTGAGTGAATATGAAGGTCTAGGACATCATCATACACCTTTATATGATAAACGAGGGCTGTCCTGGAGGCCTGGTTTATACCAGCAACACCACAAACATGAGTAATGTGCTGTGCTATGACATTACGATGGCTAAGACACCACTAGGCAATAGGAACTTTTCAGCTTATTTATAATCTTACAGGACTACTGTCGTGTATGTGTTCTGTTGTTGACTGAAGCATCGTTATGTGGTGCATATGGTATTTGCAAATGTGTAATTCATATTTGTAGGTGCTTGTGCATATTAACAGTCTAAACAATGTCCACACTGACTGTGGCATGCTATATTGGGACACTTTTAAGTGACTCATTGTGAATTCATGAGTGTTTCCTAGGCTAGCCTGGCTCTCCTGGGCCTCTTTCTTGCTGTTTCCCTGGGTCCTGAGGGGCAAGTGATGATGAATGTGGAAATCGGAGCCCCATGCATCCCCCTGGACATGAGATGGCAGGACCATTTGGGGGTCTCAGCTGTTCCATATGGAGTCCCCATCTACCCTGGGCTCAGGCTTCAGGCCATTAGCCCAACCCCACTGAGCAGAGGCGTTCTAAGTCCGGTGCCCTTCTATGTCTTTTTACCTTTTCCACAAGATTCTGGCACATGAGACAGGCACAGGGAAATGAATTACGTGCATAGGTCCTCAGAACTTGAAGGTGTCTTGCCATCCAGTTTACCACCCATTTTATAGCTGAGCAAACTGAGATCAGGTTGACCTGCCCTGGGTCCTGGGCTGGTGTTCTTCCTACTCTGTTTCCTTCTGAAAGCTGCCATATACAGGGAAGATATGTGCATGCTTTGAATATATTTTCTTTCTTTTAGTAAAGCAAATCATAGAGTCAGAGCTGACTTGAGAGGCCCCTCAGGCTTCCCAGGTTGTCAGCCAGCCCCTGCGGGACACTCTGAAGTGCTAGAGAGGGTTCCACTCTACGCAGAAGCCACCTCTGAGGCTCTCATTAGGAAGCGCTCGGTACGAGTTCAGGTTGTCTCCTTGTAATCTTCAGCGAGTAGCCACAGTTCCTGTGGACTCACACAGCACCTGCATGTGTATCGTGCCCCCAGGAGAGCCCCAGGATAGCATGCCCTTCATTCCCTTACCAGTTCGTCACGTGAAGATTATGAGGTTGGCCCATTTTGTGCCTCGAATAAAACTACAAATTAAATTAGTGACCCATAGCTTTTCAAAAAAATATTTACATTGAAGGAGGGTATGTAATTTTCTAACTTAGAACTTAAGCATAAACTTAACATCATAGGTCTGACCCAAGGTGTGGCTCCTTAGTTCTTTTATAATGTCCAGAGATGAAAAAAAGATCCAGAGATGAAAAAAAAATCCCAAATATAGTTTAGGTGATAGAAACTTACTGATAAAAATAATGACTGTGCTGTAGAATTTAGAGTCGGAAACATACTATTGCCTAATGTATACAGGTTGTGCATCCCAAATCAGAAAATCTGAAACTCGAAATGCTCCAAAATCCAAAATTATTTTGAATGTTGACACAATGCCCAAGGGAAATAATCATTGGAACATTTTGGATTTGGGATTTTGGGGTTTGAGATGCTCAACTGGTATAATAAAAATATTCCAAGATCTGAAAAATCCCAAAATTCAAAACAATTCTGGTTGCAGGAATTTTGGATAAGGGATACTCAACCTGTACTTGGTTATCACATTAATCAGTAATTAGGGATAGACTTGATTTTCCCAGTGGGTAGGCAGATGTAATTTAAAGTCAAAACCTTTAGGAACATGTGCGGAGGGAAAATAGGGTGGCATAGGTTTCATAAATTAATCATTAATGAAAATAGATCGTATCACCCAAGGATAGAATAATTTATGTGGAAAATCCTATGTCATCATATATTCTGAATAGCACTTCATTTACTGGGTGCCCAAGAAACAGAAAATATCTATCAGAGAAGTACATGGAGAATGTGGTATTTGCGGCTTTCCTTTCCGATTTCTCTTCTTCCTCTCTTTTCAAATACTGCCATACTGCCATGTGTTCTCCATGGCATAACCTAAGAACAGAAATCATGGGGCAAAGAATTTGAAAAAACAAGTAAAAAATAAAAATTAGAAGTTTCTCTCCTTTTTTTTCTTCTGCCATACAGAAGTATTCAGATGATGGGGAAGTAGAGATACAGCTGGGGAGGTGGCCAGAGAGGCTGACGTTCGCATAAATAATCCTGGCAAAGGATGTATGTTTTCAGAGCCTGCAAAGTGGCATGAAGTGGAGGGTTAATTTCTGATGAGGATGTCAGGTCGTTTCTCAGAAGGGATCATAAGCCAGACCGCCTTTTGGAAGGTGGAATGAACTCTAGGAGATCTTTGGTAGGGGAGCGGTGCTGTTGGAGCATTCAGAAAACTTCCTGAATCTGAGAAGCTGCCATTCCCGGTGTAGCCTGCCACTTCATCGTGGCGCTGTTTGTCTCCTGGGTGCTGAGCCCACATGTTTGAGCTCCCCAAGATTTGTTCTCACAATGTGTCTGTTCAGGTCTCTCTAGTCTTCACCTTGTCATCTGATCCACAGTTTCAGCCCTTAGCAGTTTGGACACAATGCTCATGTCTATATCTCTAGCTCTGACGTCCCTCTAGAACTACTCACCTGCATTTCAAATGAGCCATCAAGTATCTCTTACCGGGTGGCCCAACTCACCGCAAACTAAACACTTTTTCAGAAAACAAATTCTTCATTTTTTAGTACAAACCAAAACCTTCTCTGGAAGTTGCTCTGTCTTTTAATGGTATCTGTGATCTCCTGGCAACCCAGACTGGGAATTTCAAAATCAGCATTATGTCATGCCTGCTTTTTTGGGGGGGTGGAGGGGGAGGAGACAGAGTCTTGCTCTGTTGCCTGGAGTGCAGTGGCACGATCTTGTCTCACTGCAGCCTCTGCCTCCCGGGTTTAAGCAGTTCTTTGCCTCAGTCTCCCGAGTAGTTGGGATTACAGGCGTGTGCCACCACACCCAGCTAATTTTTGTATTTTTAATAGAGACAGGTTTCACCATCTTGGCCAGGCTGGTCTTGAACTCCTGACCTCGTGATCCACCCACCTTGGGCTCCCAAAGTGCTGGGATTGCAGGTGTGAGCCACTGCACTTGGCCATGTCATGCTTGCTTTTTGCCTTATTTTCTGTTCACTCATCATTTCTGGTAAATTCTTTTTCTCTGGCACTTACCCCATCCTCATTCTTCTCTCTCCTCATCTCTGTTAAAACTGTGGTAGTGCTCACCTGAGCTATTCCTGGCATACCTTGGCTTTCTAATCCACGAAGTACATGGTCCTTGGTAATTTTCCCTTTGACCCCATTTCGATTGCTGCATGGTGCCCCTATGCCTGCTTCACCTGTCAGACTTCAGGTCCTCCATGACCTGGCCCTCCTACCTTTCCTGCGTACCATCCTGACATATACTCCCAACTAGCCAAATGTGAGTAACAAAAATGTGTCGCTCACGTTTTTTTATGAGGGCTTGTGCTTTCCTGCCTTTTGGTTTTGATTTAAACCATTCATCTCTGGAATACACCTCCCCCAGCTTTCTATCCCTACCCCCACCACCTGCCATCTCTCTCTGCAGATTCTGTCACTTTTAGGTACATTTCAATTTTTACTTCCTCTAAAAATCCCTCAATGTGATGTTTTTGTTCCTGGAAACCCCTGGGGCTCTTGACTTGTATCACTTTTATTACCTACTAGCTCTTGTAGTTATTTGTTTTTATGTCCTCTCTCCCCTACAGACTATAAGCTCTTAGGGGGTAGGGCCTATGCCTCTTAATAATTTTAGTATCTCACACACTAAAGGGCACTGTCCTTTACAATAGTAGAATTTTAAGGGAAGTTCTCTCCCAATAGAAACTTTTTCTCTTATGTAAGGGCATGGAAAAAGAGATTTTTGACTTAGGTATCTTTGAGAGTATTTTGTATTGGGAACATATTTTTACTTTATTTTTGGATTTTGATAGTTGATGAAGCTCATAATTATGGCTCTCACAGTTTTCGAGGACCTCTAAAATGTCATTTTTATTGACTGTGGTATACATAGAGATAATTTACCTAAGTCAAAGAGTAGAAAACTCTTTGAACTCTAATTATATTCAGAGATAAACATCATAAAGACTGATTAGTAGTCTCACAAGTGTCCAGTAACCTTTATACCTCCTTGCATATACTTAATTGTTTTTAAATAATTGGGCTAAAACCCTACTTTTGAGGCTATTCCTGAGAGAATTTCAAAATTTCCAAACTTAGATGTCTTGATTTGACGAGGTTAGATATTCTCATTAATCAATTCTCGGCCTTTTGGCTAAGATCAAGTATAGATATTCTCATTAAATTCTAGAGTTTTATTTCTTGTTTTAATATTTAAAATAAGTACGTGTTCTTTTAATTATTGAATAGGATTTGGGTTCTGGCGATAATAATCTGAAGTGGAAAATTGCTAGCCTTTTGGAAGTCTAATCAATGAAAATGAGGGTTAATATGAAAGCTTTTTGCAATGTTAACTTTAGGGTGTACACTGATGAATACTGTAAAATATATTTACATACATAACACACCTTTTATTTTCTACGTCTGACATGCATTTTAAATAAGATCAGGGTTGACAAGAAATGTTATTAATAACTCTTACAGAAACGGCCATTAACCCATCTCATGTTCATCAGCAAAGAGAGAGTCATTTTTTATTCATGGAAAAAGCAGCCGAAGGTGGCTTGTGAGGTCAGACTTCAGAGAAGCCATTGCCTGTTTGATATTACTCTTAGTGATGTCTTTGTTCATTCTCTTCAGAAACACTCAGACAATGATGATTTCTGCCCAGAGATAGGATTAGATTGTAAGCATGTTTTGTTTTATTTTTAAGGATGTTGGCCATTTCTGCTTATAAGATTCACTGAAGGTTTGGGGAACATTTTTATTTGTAGTACACATAATGTCTAGTTGAACTGCTTCAGTTTTCTTGGCTGGCTTATTTTCTGAAGGTTAGATTATGTGCTTTCCCTTTCCTGATCCTACATTCTTTTAGCGTATTCTATGTGGTAAGCATAAGCTCAGCACCGGGGCTGCCATGACCTGGGCAATGGTAAGTCCTCACTAACCCTGGCCGGGAGTGGGGAGACAGGGTTTTGCACATAAAGCCATGATGCAGGGAAATGTTAGCAAGGCTGTGATTGAAGACCACACAGCATGTGGTGGGCAGGGGAGGGAGGAGGCACAGGAAGGGGGAAGTATCTGTGCACCCTGAGTGAGGTGAAGAAAGATCTCAGGCCCTGCAGGTCCTCTCCAGGCTGGCTCAGCACTACTGCGCCATTATGTCTTCAGATGGAATTCTTCCACACTGGTTTTAGGTAATTGACAACCTTCTGAATTTGCTATAAAATATTCCACCAAAGGGGGGAAAAAAAACTAGAGGTGGGAGAAGATAGGTGAAAAAAGATTGACAAATATTTGAAAATATTTGAAGCTGGGTGATGGAACCATGAAGATTCATTGTACTCCTTGACTTGCTGTGTATGTTTGAACATTTCCGTAGAAGGTTAAACTCCATCTTCTCTCTGTATTTGTTTTTATTGCTTTTTTGTTTTATTTTATTTTTACATTTAGTGGTCCCTAGAAGGCTCTTAGATAACCTTTTTTTTTCTTCTAACCTTTTTGAATTATAACAGAGATTGTGTATATTGACATTATGATGTTTTGATATACATATGCATTGTGAAATGATTACTACAATCAAGTTAATTAGCATATCCATCACCTCACATAGTTACCTCTTCTGTGTATATGTGTGTGTATGTGTGGTGAGAACATTTAAGACCTACCTTCTTTGCAAATTTCAAGTACATAATAAAGTGTTATTAATGATCAACCTTATGCTGTTTATTAGAGCTCCAGAACTTACTCCTCCTGAATACCTGAAACTTTGAGCCCTTTAGCCAATACCTCCCCATACTGAAGAGATGATACAGTCGTGGTGAAGAGTGCAGACTCCGGAGATACACTGCCTGGGCTCACATCTCACCTCTGCTGTTTGCTAGCTTCGTGACTTTGCGCAAGTTACTTAATTTTTCTGTGCCTCTGTTTCCTCATTGCAAAATAATAATAATATTAATAATGATTAAAATAAGTTAAACCATCAATAGGGTCGATGGGAGCATCAGATGGAATTAATATCTGCAAAATACTTAGAAAAGGGCTTTGCCCAATAATAATAATGTTTCTGTGGGCATTTCCATCCATTGGCCATGTGCGTGAGGATTCAGAAGCTCAGTTGGAAGATGACCATGATGGATTAATGTATCTCTCATGGAGGAAAGAAAATGCTTCTGCTGACATCTGAGTCAGGCACATGACGTATATTCTGGTTCTGAATTTTTATAATCACCTCGCATATGTATGGTGAATAGCCTTCTGAGTGAGTGTTAAGCTAAAAAGCATCATTTCTGAGACATGAAAGTGGAGGTTGATCATTTGATTTTCATGGCAATCTCTTTCTTCTGAGTTGTACACTTGTGGTGGTTTGGACATTGACAAAATATAGACAATGAAAATCATGTTTTGATTTCTTTATTTAAAAAGGCTATGCCATGCCTTTAGCACATTACCATTTGAGTGAATATATTCACTTGGCTTCCCTGTAAATGAAACATACTTATGCAAGGTGACTAATACATTAATCTAAGCTGATGGCATTTAAAACCTCTGCTCAAAATAGAAAGTGAGAGTTGGATCTGATTTTATTTCTGTGCCTTTTCAATGTCTGTTGGAAGAATGGAAACATTTGATTCACAGTACTTAAAGGGCTTTGCACAGCTTCTCATTTTGCTAGAGCCTAATTTCCTTTGTATTAGGGCTTACTTTGTCAAACATCTCAACCCAATTTGGGTGGGTGAAAAAGAGAAGAGTGAGAACAAAAACTAAAATAAGCTTCTGATTTCCTCTGGAAATGCGGAAGTCAAACAAATGTCACTGATGGATTTCAGTATCTAGTTCCCTGGAATCTGTAATTATGAAATTTAAAGTATTCTTTATGAGAAAAAAATAGAATCATTTTTACTGAATCTTGCTGTTAATTTTCCCAATTATTCCCACACATTCAGTTCTTTCTCTTTCCTGTTTTCTTTGCTTCCTTCCCACACATTTACAAAGGAGAACACTTTTTTCTGAGTATTTTTGAGCATTGCCTTTAATAAGTGAAAATATTTTCTTATTGCTTCAGTAACTCCTAGTTTGTCCACCTTAACTCAGATATCTGGATCTAACTTAGAAATCATATTGTTTCTCTAGAGGTTTATAAAGTTTGTAAGTGCCATATTCTAGGATGCTCTAGCCCATTCAATATGTTTAACGAAGAAAAGATACCGGGAGCTATGGAAATCATATTTTAGATAAGAAATATGACATATTAGCATGTGTAATATGCATAAACCCCAGCATTTTCAATAATGGAATCGTCTTTGGGAAAGTCAGTTAACCTTACTGGACTAAGATTTTTATCATGAAGTTCAGAGGGATTGGATTAAATGAATTGACCAATTTGGGCTCTCAAGAGCTGGCATTCTGTGACTTTATTCTGTTAAAAAAAAATGAAACCATTTATGGTCTTAAGTAAGGAATAATAGAATTGTATTCAAGGAAAATTAATATGATAATGGTGAATAAAGTAGTTTGGAGAAGGGAAACTGGGCATGAGACATCTTGGTTCTGCCAAAATTAATGATGCTTTCCCTCTGGGCCAGAGTTTACTTTTGTTATTTTTTTCATTGTCTTAATAAGATACAAATTTTAGAACAATAACAGAGAACAGTGCAAAGGTTTTACTGCCTTGCTTTTTTCTGTAAAATGCAGAGCTATGAGATGCTTGGAAGTTATTTTCTTGCTCTAGCCCTCTCTCTAATGCCGAGCATCTTGGATTATTAGTCCGGTACCAGAACAAAAATGAGGAGATGCAAGGAGGCGGAAAGGAAGAGGGGGAAACATTTTCATACATTTTATTGCTTTTATCTTAGCAGAAACTCTAGGTCAGAGGTCACATTTTGTCACAACTCTAATTTCACTTGAGACTGTGGCAGAGTGAGAATATCGACAAGCAAACAAACATAGCTTCTAGATGAATCTTGCTTCTCATGGGAACTTTGCCAACAGTACGTGCTTTCTTGCATTGTTGTAACATGTGTAGGCCGTCTTCTGGGAAGGTTCGTAAAAACCCTTGTGGTATTTTTCTGAAGGCAGTAGACAGAGTGAAGAGATTGATAATTTCTCCTTTTTTTTTTTTTTGCAAAGAAAAAGAAAATAATTTATATGGTTATATCAGAAGGTTATTTGGGCTCCTGTAACAGGCAGCAGTTAGCAGGAGAGAGTTAATGGAAGCCTGAACTAGGGGGTTACAAGAGGAATGATCGAGTCAGAAGGTGCCATTTCACACTGTGTACAGGATTGTACAGGAGCTTTGATGAGTTTTATTGATGGGGCTTTGATGAGTTTGGGTTTGGTCACGTTGAGAAGCATTCCTATAACTACATCCAGCAGACATCCATCCTGTAACTGCATCCGCAGCAGCATGCATCCATTCCTATAACTACCTCCAGCAGATTGGGGCTGAAAATAAGGAGAGTAGCCATGGAAAATAAGTGATGTTTGGAATCGTGACCGACATCATTGAGGGAGTGCATGCAGAATGAAACGGGAAGAGGGAAGCTGACACATTGTGCAGGGAGTATCTATGTAGGTTGTGGGGGTGGGAGATGGGAGACAGCTGGAGAAGGCTTGGTCAGCAAGGAGGAGGCGTGTCAGCATCACCAAAGCTGAGGGAGAGAGGTTCCTGGAAAGAGATGGCTGGTCAAACCATCTGTGCTGTGGTGCTGAGATGTTTCGATATTGAGGAGAATGGATCTGCAGACTGTGACTAAGATGTCACTGGTGGCCGGGCGCGGTGGCTCACACCTGTAATCCCAGCACTTTGGGAGGCCGAGGCGGGCGGATCATAAGGTCAAGAGATCGAAACCATTTTGAAACCCCGTCTCTACTAAAAGTACAAAATTAGCTGGGCATGGTGGTGCTCACCTGTAGTCTCAGCTACTCGGGAGGCTGAGGCAGGAGAATGGCTTGAACCCGGGAGGCGGAAGTTGTAGTGAGCTGAGATCATGCCACTGCACTCCAGCCTGGCAACAGAGCAAGACTCTGTCTAAAAAAGGAAAAAAGAAAAGATGTTACTGGTAGCTTTGAAGTAAGTTTTTAACAAAATGTATGAAGGCAGAAATCAGGTTACAAGGGGGTAAGGAAGGTAAAGGTGGAGAGTGTCTACTACTGTTGAGAAGTGTGGTGAGGAAAAGGGAAAGAACCGTAGCAGGAGAAGTTTGTTTGTTTTGTGTTTGCTTTTTTTTTTTTTAAGCACATAAGAATGCTTATGCTCTGAGGAGAAAGATCCAGTAACCAGGGAGCAATTGAAGATGAAAGCAAGTGAGGATGGGAGATAGAGCAATTCCTGGGGCAAGTAGGAGGGAATGCTATTAAATATACAAGTGGCAGTACAGCCATGAAGACAGAAACAAAGGCATAAAGGATGAGTGCTGAGAAATTTTGGACAGAGAAGAAAAGGCTTCAAGGAGGTCATATCAGGTCACCTCCTTTGTCCCTAATAATTAAGAAATAGAGTTTTTGCAGAGAGTAGCCATGATGGAATCGGATATGCGATTGCATAAAGAGGCAGGTAATGGTTCTTTGAGTAATACACTGAGTCAGTAAGAGGTGCATGGGGAAATTGCAGAGTTGCACAGAAGGCCCATGTGAGGTTAGAAAACATGATTTTATACCGGAAACAATGCTGTCTCCAGTGATGTGGTGGTAGATCCCACGTCTCTAATTTTTTCCCCATTCATGATAATTTATAGCAATTAAACCTCCAAAGTGAATATATAATGTTTGGAGCTTGGAGTCAAGTGATACATACAACTCCATGGAGGCAGAGGTGCTGGTTGAAGAGGGGTGTATGGAGCCCTGAGCCTGCTCTGTCTGCCTCTTTCCCTTCCCTGTCCTTTCTACCTCCACCAGTTACTAAGGGACTCCATGCAGCACAGTTGAAAATTGCTGGCTTTAGGGCAAGTATGCCCACTTACCTCAAGAACTAGAGACAGAATTCACTACTATAGTCAAATTGCCAAGAAAGGCATTTTCTTACTTGCTGGTTTGTAATGGGGCCTTCATGTGTCTTTAGATCAACTCTGCCCAATCGAAATTTCTGCAGTGTTCACCTTTGCTCTTGATACAGTAGCCACTAGTCACATGGGGCTAATGAGCCATTGAATTGGGGCTGGTATAACTGAGGAGCTGAATTCTAAATCTTATTTAATGTTAATGACTTTATATTGCCATATGTGGCTAGTAGTTCCCTTATTGGATAGTACAGATCTAGATTGGATTGTCGGTTTGGATATAACAAGACTTCTGACAGTAGCATCTTCAAGATTCGTAATGGCAGTTATTTCTTCCTTCATGTGGAGCTACACCACATGAATTCCTAAAGACTGGAGCTTTAGGGTCCTGGGCTGGCGATATGGTTTGGATGTGTGTCCCTACCCAAATCTCATATTGAAATGTAATCCCCAGTGTTGGAGGTGGGGGCCTGGTGTGAGGTGATTAGATAACAGGGGTGGTTTTCTCATGAATGGCTTAGCACCATCCCCTTTGCTATGTCCTTGTGATAGCAAGTGAGTTCCCCCCAAGTCTGGTCATTTCAAAGTGTGTGACACCTCCCCCCATCTCTCTCATGCTCTTGTTGGCACTGTGTGAGACACCTGCTCCCCCTTCACTTCTGCCATGTTTGGAAGCTTCCTGAGGCCCTCCCTAGAAGCAGAAGCTGCTATGCTTCCTATACAGCTTGCAGAAACATGAGCTAATTAAACTTTAAAAAAAAAAAAAAGTTACCCAGTCCCAGGTACTTCTTTATAGCAATGTGAGAACAGACTAATAAACAGTTGGTGACATAGAGCTAATGAAGATCTCACATTTTCACTTTAAAGCTTTGTATAGGAGTTGGGACTGGGGATACTTTTCTAAGACCATAGATGCTGTCTTTATCCCTGATTGCTTATTTTACAAGTTCATACCATTGATCAGAAGACTAGTTCATAGAAGATGGAATAAATCATCTATTGTGATCAGAGCCATATCCTTATGTATAAGAACAACAGAGCAGATATAATTTGACATTTTGTTCAAGATACCTTCATAGTGTATAAATATAATAGTTTCACTCTAGGTAGGTAAAGTTGGACAGACAGAAGAGTAGGAGGGGGAGAGAAATACATTAAGTGAAAGGAAAGATGGAGGAGGAAGTAAGGAAGGGAAGTGAGGGGCTTGAGGTGCAGATAGTAAGATGGTCGTGGTGGGGAATAACTGAGAAGGGAACAAGGAGCCATTGGTACTCTATTGTCCTCTTCCTGGTTTTCTTGAAGTCCTCCTGTCCAGCTGCTCACTTGCCCTGCCCTCCCCAGGCAGGGATGCAATGAGAGTCAGAGCTAACACCTCAGCTTGAGGTGGTTCTTGGGATCTCTTAAGGTGTAGAAATTGTGGAAATTTGTATTTTCAATTAAAGGCAATGCCAGATTACTTCTGAAATACTGTTTAAACAGAAAACTTGTTTAAGTGGGTGCTTAGATAAAAAGGTAACTTTGTTTCTGTGGCATACACATCTTACCCCCATGAATTTGCCATGCAGATGACAGAGCTATTAAATTACTGCAGGCACCTGCATTGCACATTCTTGAGCCAGAGCCATCTGAATAGAAAGTATTACAAGATGTGAGAGAAATGTACAGGATAAATGAAGTGAAATGTAGATTTTTTTTATCTGCTAGCAGGTACCACTAAAATGAAATATTGCAGACATTGTAATTAAGAATGTCTAGATCCTATTAATACAATAACTGCCATGAATATGTTTAGTCAGCTAACAGACTAGACTAGGTGAATGTGGTAACTTTTCAATGCTAAGCTAATGCATTCTGTTGAATGTTCTTACACGGTTGAATATGTGCAGGTCGTACGTTTGTGAGACAGTTTTACCTCCTTTGGTGAAGTCAATAAAATAGCTTCCCCAACTGGAGTTTGAATATCAAGGAGTCATCTGTGAATGTGTGAATTTGGCATTGGCATCTGAAGGCTCCTTTCTGGCTAGTTGTAAGGGTGATTTTGACCAGGCTGCATGTCAGCCAGCCACATATTCCGCAGTAACCAGTAACCAGAGTCACTAAAGACTAGGCATTGTTCTTTCTCTGTTTCCTTTAGACTTAGTTCATCTTGTCAAAAAATCATAAGAAAAGATAATTGATTGAAATATTGTAAAGATTGTAAGCATTAAAGATAACATATCTTTGTATCTAATAAATTGTTCATAATTACGTATGCAAATGTAATTTATTGATTTCCTTTAGCTTCACAAGGTAATGAAGCCTAGGGAAGGAGAGGTGGACTGGTAGCCAGGACCACTGGGCCCTACCTTCAGCTCTTAAAACTAACTGGCTGGGTGGCCTTAGGCAATCTAATTTACTCGTTTGGGCCTCAGGTTCTTCATCAGTAAAAGGAGGCATTTGAACTCAGTGATACTCAGTGTTTACTCCAACTGATTCTTTAAAAAGAAGTCTTATACATGTTAAGCTGAATTATACAATGCGTGTGTTTATTCTACTTAATGGTGGTGGGACCATAACAGGCATGATATCAACCAGACCAACCAGGCATTATAGGATTGTTGCTGAGTCTTGACTGTGTTGGTATGTAGATATCTGTGAATAATGTGCTGTTTTAACTTGGAGCACACTGAGACGTAAATAAAATATGAGCCAGCTTCCATAAATCTACTTCCATGCCTGGCCCCTAGGCCCCATCTTCTCTGTTGTGCTAGGGGCTGTGTGGGGTTCCATTCAGATATCTGTCAAGCAAGTCAGAACTTTATGAAGACAACAGGGATATATTGAGAATAACTAAATCCATAAGATAGAATTAGATGTATTTACTATGTATTCTTTTTACCCTAAATATATGCAATAAATCTAGATTATGTGTGGTAGGTTTTGTCTAGTTCTTCCTTCCTAAGGAACTGGTGAGAACTTTCTCTCAATGTAGCCAAGACATTGAGGTTTCACTTTCTTATATCAGGAGCCTTAGTCTATAGTTCTATTATGTACATCAGTTCTTCCTTATCCATTCCTAAGGATGAGTTCTAAGACCCCCAGTGGATGTCTGAAACCTTCAATGGTACCAGAGGATACATATACCATGTTTTTTCCTATACATACATACTTAGGATCAGGTTTGATTTATAAATTAGACACAGTAAGAGATTAAGAACAACAATAATAAAATAGATAATTGTAATAATATGCCAGTCCATCACTCTTCTTGCACTTTGGGGCCATTCTTCAGTAAAGTAAGTGTTCCTTGAACACAGGCACTGAGACACCACCACAGTCCGTCTGATCACTGAGATGGCTACTAAGTGACTCAGGCTAGGCAGGGTTTACAGAGTGAATCTCCCAGACCGAGGGATGATTCCCGTCCTGGATGGGACTGAGCAGTGCAGCATGAGATTTCATCTTGCTACTCAGAATGGCGTGCAATTGAAAACTTATAAATTGTTATTTAAATTTTTCACTGAATATTTTTGGACTACAGTTGGCCCTGGGTAACTAAAACCATGGATAAAGGGAGACTACTGTACTAATTTCAAGTTGACTGCAAGTATAGTGTTTCTTCCCAGCATTGCTAGGTAGAGTTACTTCTTCCAAGAAGTTCTGAAAGATTAACTCACGTCCTTCCCCTTTTCTGGGAGTATTTCTTTACTGTGTCCATGATACTTTCTCTAGTTTGAGTACTTGGTTCTCTTTTTGTGTGCTGAGGTTCTGTGAGCAAAGAATGAGCTGTTTTACAATCCTTTCCTCTCTTGATAGCCCCCTCAGCTTGGGTGTGAGGTTAAGATGGATGGGTTTCTCTGGATGCTGCAGCCACAGCATTTTGTGTCTCCCTGCCTGCTGTGACCCATGCAGACTTCCAGTTAGCACGCCCTGCCCTGGCCTGACCAGGCACTGGACCCCTGTCTTTCTTATCACCTGTGCATAAGGACAGAGGGCCACCGGCAGCTCCAAGAGCTGCCCTCCTGCACACCTTTTAGTGGCTTCCATGCTCATGTTAAGTGTTAGCAGATGCTGGTGCCCCTCCCCACTCACTCTCCTCGGTTTTCAGGGTTGAGTATTAAAAATACGACCACAGTAATGCAGGGCTCCTCCATGCCATTCCTGTGCATGAGTGTTAATGTACGGATGTAAGTGTGTCTACATGCACATATGCCCCACCTCTTGCACAGATAAGTGTGACAGGAAAGTGGCCACCCAAGGATCTCCCACCACAGCTGTTGTGACAGAAAGCTGAGGGGTGAATTCTTTTTCCAGCACGATTTATTAGAAAATGTGTATGGCAAGGAGTTGACACATCAGACAGCTGCAGCTGTCAACTGCCAACACCCATTTACTCCGACCCCTTTGATTAGAAAATGAAAAATGCCACCACACCTCGGGCCCTGTCAGCCGCAAGGTGTGCCTCTAAGGTTGGTGCTGACACAGGAGACTTCTGTTGCCTCTTGGAAGGTTTGTTAATGAAGGAAATGAGCCAGGGCAGACCCTGTCACGATGGTTTCACTGGAGAAACGTGCTAATTAGGCTGGAGGTCAAAGAACTGCTACTGTTTCAAGCAGGTGCTATTAGTTTTGTGTGCAACAGTGGCTCCGAAGGTGCTTGAAAAATAGCCCATGTCTCCCTGGTTTTTATTAGAATTAAGGAAAAGACGTGTTCTCTGCCTGGAGCCTGGTTACTCATCCAGGAAATATACGTTGCCTTGAGAGAGTCCTGTGTATCTCTCGGGCTCTCTTCATGGTCATCACTAGCTTCCTTCTTCCCAAGCCCTTGTTTACCATCACAGAAGCCTAGAATAGTGATACTGGCACCCTAGATATTATCCAGGTGACCACAGACATTCCACAGAGGAGGAGACGGAGGCCAGGAGAGGTGAGATGACTCTTATCACCCTCCCAGGGTGAGGTTGGTGATGGACACTCCGATGTCCTCATCCCGTGATGCACACCAGGGTGAGAGGCACTGAATGTGGCACCATGGCTTATTGGAGGAGGCATCCATGTGTAGCTTGAGTCTGAGGATGATATTCCGTTGTTGAAGTCCTACAACATATTAATAAATTGGCAGCCAACTAGACTCTCAGTGTCCTATGATCTTCCCTCTGCTGAGTGCTCATGGGAAGCTGAGTTCAGCTGCCCCACATTCGTGGGAGTCTGTTAGCAGTATGTAGGTACTGGCTGAGGTTCTCTGTGAGCGATCCCTGGAGAGCAGTAGGGGTAGAGTGTGAGTGTTTGTGTGTTGAGCACAGAAATTGGCACGGCCTTGTATTCCTTCCCAAAGACTCAAGAGAGGCAGCATGCTGGGCAGGACAGTGACTAGGACTGTAGGAGACTGGGCTTCTAGACACTGACTTGCGCTGTCACCTTGGGCAAATCACCTGATCCCTGTGGGTGACAGTGTCCTCCCTGTGAAGTGAGGGAGTGGACGGTGAGTCCTGGGATGCTTTCATGGATCTCAATTGTCTGGTCCTGTGACTCCAGAGCTGAAGATTTGCAGGATGCGTTAGCACCCCAGAACACAAGTTTGCTGCTTCTCACGTTTTTATTCAGAAACTCTAAAGAAAAGGCTCTTAATATTTCTTGTACGTTTTTCTCTGATCACAATTGGAGGACATACAAGATATGTTACCTATGTATTTAGTATTGTCAATAGAAATTCATAATTCCAGAGCTATATATCTAAAACATACACATATATTTTTCTCATATAAGGAAATCTAAACTCTTATGGTAGTGCTGATAGGATAAAATCCTGAATCTCAGTACATAGATATACATCGGGCCAGATTAACTGAGGAATAAATTCCCCAAAACTAATTTTAACAATCTAAATAGTGGTAAGATTATATTGCTTTCATATAGTTTCTTTTGGTGCTGGACCTTGTGGGCACTGCATAAAAAAAAAATGATAAATGGCTTAGTAAATAGTGGAAAGCAATTAGAGATCTACTATTAGGAATTTTAAGTTTGAAAGCATATATGACAAAAAGTTTTCAAATATTATTTTATGTGATATTTTGAAAATATCTCTTTTGTGAAATTTAGTAACTTAAAAACTTTAGTTCGTTAAGCATTGTAAGTTTGATATATATATAAATTATCTGATTATGTTATTCAGGTAAAATGTCAACTAAAATTTGCAGGGAAAGATTCCAGTCTGATTCTGAAGACCTGAGCACCAGGAGTACTGAGGGCAGGAGAAGATCCCTGTTCTAGTTCAAGTAGTCAGGGAAGAGAGCAAATTCAACCTCCTGTAGCCTTTTTATCCCATTCAGGCGCTTAAAGGATTGGATGGTGCCCATCCACATTGGGAGAGGCCATCTGCTTTATTCGGTGCACCAATTTAAATGCTAATATCTTCCAGAAACACCCTCACAGACACACCTAGAAATCATGTTTAATCAGCTAGCTGGGCATTCTGTGGATCGGTGAGTTTGACACAAAATTAACAATCACAAGAATATGTAAAGAACCTTTACAAATCAGTAAAAAGAATACATAAAAATACGTCATGTTCAGTTAGCAAAATGGGCATAGGCCATAAATGCACATTCATAAGAAAAGCGAAACCAATATCCAACAAACTTATGATACATTTTTTGCCATTACAATTGATATCATAAAACAAATTAACTACAATATTATTAGACTGACGAAGATTGAAAAGGATAGTAATACATAGAGTATTGGTGAGTCTGTGGCGAACTGGGTAGTCTTATACACTGAGGTCAAAATCACAAATAGATGTTATATTTAAGGAAGATACTTTACTAATATTTAAAAAAGAAACCTTAAAGGTATTCATATCATGAATACCTTTCTTTCAAATAATTCCACATAAGGAATTACCTTGAGAAAATAAACAGATGTATTTAAAACAATGCACCTTCATTCTTGTTGTAATAGTAAAATATATTTTCACAAATATCCATGGTTATTTCATTGGAAAAAATCAAGACAGTATTATGCATGAGACTATTTTTATACTTATATATTAAAATATAAAAGATAAATTCCTAGATTACTTTCATTTTCATGTTAATAGTTGGGATTATTGGAGACTTTAAAAAATGTTTATTCGCTTATATTTTCTAAACATGGAGCATGAAGTAAGAAAAGAAAAAAGAATTTTTTTGGAAATGTATCACCACTTAAAAATAAGAGAAGAATAAAAAGAAAGGGACTGAAGGCTAATTGACCTGTAGTTACCAGGGGCCGGAGAAGGAGTTAAATTTCAGTGTGAAGTGAGGCAGGAACCCTCCACTGAAGGACGGGCTGATCCCCCTGGGGTCTGATGTGCATTGCAATTCCCTCTATTATTGAATTCAGTTCATTCTTGCAGTGGAGATCAAAGTCGGGCTGAAACAATCTCTACAGCATTCTGACAAAAATTAAAAGATGAAAGAAGGCTGTATAAAATCATCCATACAGCAAGAAAAAGCAGAACCTGCTTATGTTCAGAAAAGATTATGATAAAAGCCACTTTTATAAGTCATGTCATGTTTTGAAATTGACAATACATGGAACAAAATGCCACAGCACTCCCCTAACAAAGTGTCAGAGCATTTGAAATTTTGCCATCTTCCTGAATTTCTCAGGGGAGTGTTATTTCAGTGGTCATAAAATTCCCTGTAAGTCCTTATTACTTTTTTAGAGGTAACAATATAGTCATTTTATGGGACAGCTATAAGAAATAAATCTCATTTATCCCTAAGGAAACTGTCTTAGGATGAGCTCGATGGATGTCATTAGGCATGGATCCCTGAAAATGTCTTTGATTGCTCTCATCCTAAAAATAATTACAGAAATATTGATTAAGAGCCCATTGCTTTATTGCTTTTATTCTGTGCTGGATACTTGAGTAACAAGGCAGAAACCAATATGGATGTTGAAGATGTGGGCGTTAAAGAGCTTATCTTTATGTTGCTTAAGAAAAAAGACTTCCCTATTTCCCTATATCAAATTCATTTTATATAACGAAATACACACACACACATATGCAGGAGGTAGAGTGAGCGAGCACAGGCAATGTCATGTAGATAGATATGGGGAATTTAAAAAAGATATATAATAATGAAATTGAGTTCCATGGAAGGCTTTCTCTGGCTAATGCCAGGCTGTGGAAAGATTACAGAACTTCCAGAGAGAAGCCCTGAGTTCAAGTCCCTGCTCTGCTGTTCACTCACACTCTAACTTTTTCACTTCTTTTTTTTTTTGAGATGGAGTTTTGCTCTTGTTGCCCTTGTTGGAGTGCAATGGCGCGATCTTGGCTCACTGCAACCTCCGCCTCCCGGCTTTAAGCGATTCTCCTGCCTTAGCCTCCCGAGTAGCTGGGGTTACAGGCATGCACCACCACACCTGGCTAATTTTGTATTTTTTTTTTTTTTTTTTTGGTAGAGACAGGGTTTTCCATGTTGGTCAGGTTGGTCTTGACCTTCCAACCTCAGGTAATCCGCCCGCCTCAGCCTCCCAATGTGCTGGGATTACAGGCATGAGCCACCACACCCGGCCCACTTTTTCACTTCTAAAAACCTCACTTCTTGCTGTATTGTCAGGATAAAAACATGTAATTGAGGTTCCTTGTAGGCTAAAGGATATCAAGTGTAGTACAAGTAGGTATACTTGTTGTATAACTAAATCTTGAGCAGAAAGTTGTACTCTTTATTGATGCAAAAACAGCCCCTGGATTGAGTCCCCTGAGTAGGGGTCTGATATCCCAGGTAAGCAGTTGAGGCTTTGAGGAGGGAGAAGGGGCTAGGTTGCACTTGGGCCCTAAAAGACAGGAGGCTTTGGGTTGGTGGAAATGACGCTGTATCAGTCTGTTCTCATGCTGCTATGAAGAAATACCCAAGACTGGGTAGTTTATAAAGGAAAGAGGTTTAATTGACTCACAGTTCCACATGGCTGTGGAGGCCTCAGGAGACTTACAATTATGGCGGAAGGGGAAGCAAGCATCACCTCCTTCACATGGCGGCAGCAAGAAGTGCCGAGCAAAGGGGGAAAAACCCCTTATACGACCATCAGATCTCGTGAGAACTCACTCGCTATCACAAGAACAGCATGAGGATAACCATCCCCATGATTCAGTTACCTCCCTCCGGGTCCCTCCCATGATGTGGGAATTAGGGGAACTACAATTCAAGATGAGATTTGGGTGGGAATACAGCCAAACCATATCAGATGGGGAGAGCATTCCACTGGGACCAAGTCACTGTCTGTCTAAATCAGCCCTCACTCTGGGTTCTGTCACCACCTATGACTATTTGATTACCTTTTAGAGGTTCTTATGGGAATTGAAATTTCTACCTTCTTGATCAGAAACAGAAAAAAGACTAAATGATGCTACTTTATTTAAATAAATTCACATCCCTGTCCGTGTCAGTGGCTCTCTCCTTCAATCTTTTTAAACTCTGTCAGAAAAATATATCATTCGAGGAGGAAATTTTTAAAATGCAGCTTTTGTGGACAATTTCTAATGATCAGCCACTATCTATATTGTCCCCAGTACCTAATTCCATGCCTGTTCTATACCAGATGCTAGAAAGTGTTTAAAAATTGGAAATAATGTAAAAACTATGGTAAAGAGCAAAATTTAAATTTCTAGCATATTTCCTTTTCTTTATCCCTGACGTTTCTATGCTTCAGATTTTTTTAAAACTTCCTGTTTTGCATTAATATTCTGTCAATACTTGAAAGTTTTATTCATTTACAATCAGCATTTGTTTTAGTTTCTCTAAATATTATCCCTTTTGCTTCTTTTCACTGTTCTTTTTTCAAAATTATTGTTTTCTGTTTATAGTAGCTACTTGTTTTTTTTTCATTTTTCATGGGTACTTTAAATACTCTGTGATTCATTGTGTTTATAATTTTCATTTAAATTTTTTCTTCTCACTGTGAGAATGTAATTTTCATTTATATTTCATTTTCATTTGTTAACTTACCGCATTGGTATTTCTGTTTTAATATTTAAAACACAAACATTTGGCTGGGTGCGGTGGCTCACTCCTATAATCCCAGCATTTTGGGAGGCCGAGATGAGCAGATCATTGAGGTCAGGAGTTTGAGACCACCCTGGCCAACATGGTGAAACTTTGTCTCTACTAAAAATACAAAAATTAGCTGGGCATGGTGGCGCATGCCTGTAATCCCAGCTACTCAGGAGGCTGAGGCAGGAGAAGTGCTTACACCTGGGAGTGGAGGAGCCAAGATGATGCCATTGTACTCCAGTCTGGGCGACAGAGCGAGACTCGTCTCAAAACACACGAACGCACGCACGCACGCACGCACACACACACACTCTTGAAAAACATATTTTTCTGAATGATATATTGAGAGCCCTGGATAAACTGGGAGTCTCCTTAGAGGATAAAACCCAAGTGTTCTCAGAACATGGTGGTAGTGTGTCCAGGCCTCCCGCCTCATTCCCTAGGCTGCCATCCCCCTGCAGATACCCACTGCCCTCATTCCAGGGGGTACTGTGCGGATAAGTGGATTGTGTGACTCTAGGTGCTTAGATCAATACACCACTGCCAAATATTTGACTGTGTCATCCTTTTACAAAAATGACAAATAATTTTCTCCCTTGTCAATAAGGTAGACACCTTAGCTTGGCATTCAGGATTTTTCTCAGTCTACCCTGAACCTCTTACCCAAAGCCTCATTATTCCATTGGTAGTGAGGAATGGGACAGATATTCAGGAAACTTCTATTTTAGGACTAGGCATGTTGTTGCCTGTTTGAATTAGAGGCTATTTAAGATGAAGAAGACTTGGTTCTTTCCATTGCAAGTCATAGATTAGCGGAGGAGGATACTGATATTCTAATTTAATGTAAATGATTACAACATAGCGTAATTTAATTTAATGTAAATTATTACAATATAGTATAATACCTAAAGAAGTAGAGATATGAAAAAATAAAGCACATAAAATCTGGTTTCCATTAAGTTGGCTAGTATTTTTTTTTTTAAAGCCCAGAAAATAACAAGTGTTGGTGAGGATGTGGAGACATTGGAACCCTCATACATTGCTGATTGGACTAGAATGGTGTACCCGCTATAGAAAACAAGATGGCAATTCCTCAAAAAATTAAAACTAGAATAACTGTGTCACCCAGCAATTCCACTACTGGATATATACCCCAGAAATGTAAAAGCAGGCTTGTGAAGAGATATTTATGTATACATGTTCCTAGTTGTATTATTCGCAACAGTCAAGAGGTGGAAACAGACCAAGCATCCGTTGATGGGATGAATGGTTAGACAAAATGTCATTTATCCATACAGCAGAAGACAATTCAGCCTTCAAAGGAAAAGAAATTCTGACACATGCTACAACATGGATGAACCTTGAGTACATTGTGCTGAGTGAAATAAGCCAAACACAAAGGACAAATACTGCATGATTCCACTAATAGGAGGTACCTGCAGTAGTCAGATTCATAGAGACAGAAAGTAAAATGGTGGTTGTCAGGGGCTAAAGAGAAGGAGGAATGGGAAGTTACTGTTTAACAGGTATAGAGTGTCACTTTGGGAAGATGCAAAGATTCTGGAGGTGGATGGTTGTAATTGTTGCACAACAATGTAAATGTACTTAATACCACTGAAGTTTACGCTTAAAAATAGTAAAATTACGTGAATTTTACCACAGTTAGAAAATAAATTTTAAAAGTCCAATGTCAGCCAATTATTTCATAGTTAATAAAGAAATAGAAAACTAAATCAAGTGGGCTAAAATATCACTTTGATAACTATAGGACAGCTTGTAGGGCCAATGGAGTGTAGGTGTTTACCTCCAATAGTGGTAGCATCTTACAAATGAATCTCTTGCATCAGTGTGAGTGATGGGGTATGTGATAGGCATCACATTGAACTTCTTGAGCAGCTTCATTGGTTTAAAATGAGTAGCTGCTCTTTGGTTTAATTTGATCCCATTTGTCAATTGTGGCTTTTGGGCCTGTTATGGGATGGGGGGAGGGGAGAGGGATAGCATTAGGAGATATACCTAATGTAAATGACGAGTTAATGGGTGCAGCATACCAACATGGCACATGTATACATATGTAACAAACCTGCACGTTGTGCACATGTACCCTAGAACATAAAGTATAATAATAATAAAAAAAAATGAGTAGCTGCTTAAGTCGTTTGCAATTCAACCCAAGAAACACTTAAGGTTGCCAAGCAACATGACTGCTGTCAACAGAAGCAAATCTAACATTAATTTCATATCTCCTAAAATGATAGAAGAAACATTGAATCTAAATGTTTTCATTTCTAGCTATTTTATTGAATAATATAAACACTTTGTCAAGAAGTGCCGTGCTGTTTCTACAAGAACAGTGTTTCATGCAGCCACTCTGGGTGTTTTGTTTTCTTAGCCAAAGCACCTTAGGTCTTTCAAGAGCCCAGAGGCAACATGTCGATACCTGCCACAGGATTTATACTCTGAAGACTAATAGCTTTACCTGGGAAGTTGTAAAAATCACTCAGTAAAATGAAGTTGTTAAATGGCAAACTCTTTATTTCATGATGATTTTTGAAATCTAGAGGACTTCTTTTTGGTTAAGCTTAGCCAACAAAGACAATAGTTAGATGACTCAGTTCACGTGCTGCACAGAGCCACAGAACAGACGGAAACGAGACAGCTTTCTGTTGGAGGCATCCCCTCACTGCATTCTGCGGTCCGCAGAAATAAAGCCAGTAGCAAATGTACAAAATTGAAACGATTCCACTGGATTGGCCAAAGGATAGCCATAATTGGGGCTTCTCTTTTCTTCTGAAGCCAGAGCTGTATATTCTACTCAGACGCCTGTGTTCACAGTCTTTAACAGACTCTATCTGGAGTAGACCAGCGAGGAGAGGAGTATAGCTAAGTATGTGAACTACTTTGACACTCATTTAACTTCTCCAGATACCACAACTGAGGTTGGTGGGCTATCCTCATACCTGGACTTCATCTTTCCCTTAACTCCTGCCCTCTACTGAGAACCCACGGGGAGGAGGTCTTCTCAGTTCCTTCCCTCTGTGACTGCAGTAACCTTCAATCCCACATGAAGAGCTGATACCTGTAGTCACATCCTGTGCCTTGTCAGCCTCTGAAATCTTTGTTCTCCGTGCTAACCTATGGCCCTATTCCCCATTCTTTCCTTTCTCGCCTCATTTTCCACAGTGGCTACTCCAAACCTCCACCAGACTGTAGAATTCCCATTTTGCTGCCACCCACCCCTCTCTCTCTACCTGTCTTTAGCTCTGCTTTCCTGTTTATATCCAAAGCTAAAGTAATTTCTTCATCTGTGCCCTTTACTTCGAGCTTGTGCAGCCTGCAACCTGCTGGCTCCATGCAGCCCAGGATGGGTTTGAATGTGACCCAACATAAATTTGTAAACTTTTTAAAACCTGATGAGATTTTTTTGTGATTTTAAAAAAATTTTAGCTCATCAGCTGTTGTTAGTGTATTTTATGTGTGGCCCGAGACATTTCTTCTTTCAGTGTGGCCGAGGGAAGCCAAAATATTGGACACCCCTGCTCTACTTGGTCCTACAGCCTGAAGACCTTAGAATGCCTATGTTGGGGTCCTGCCTCTCTGCTTAGGAGCTGGGAGACCTTGGAAAGTTCATTGGCACTTTGTACACCAGTTTCTCATCAGCACATGTGGTTAATGATATCCATATCACGGGGCGATTGTAAGGATTAATGAGAAAATGCACGTGAAGCACACTGGACAGTGGCGGGCATGTGGTCAGTGCTCAGTCAGTGTTCAGTGCTCTGATCACCAGCCTCTGCCCCAGCTGCTGTCTTGGGTGCCCCCTCCGTCTGGGCTCCTGGACTTCTATTCTGTACCCACATCCTTCTTGCTCCCCTGCTTCTGGCCCCAGCCATCGTGCTGCTCCCATACCACTTAACTTGTTCTTCAGCCTTAAAACGTTCGCTTTAGTAGCACTTCCTCCAGAGATCCTTACCTGATATCATACCCCCTCTGCCTGTCCAAGTGTGAGTGAGAGGCCTCTGTCCTGTCCTTCCACTCTCCCTGGATTTCCCCTCCGGGATGGTCAGTTTTCTGTGTCAACGTGGCTAGGCCTGAGTACCCGGTTATTCACTGGACACTCATTTAGGCCAGAGTACCCACTTACTCACTTGAATGTGAATCTAGATGTTACCATGGAGGTATGTTGTAGATGTCATTAACATCTATAATTTGCTGACTTTAAGAAAAAGAAGTTATCCTCTTTAGCTTGGGTGAACCTCATCCAATCATTTCAAAGGCCTTAAAGAGCAAAAAGAGCAAAATTGAGGCTTCCCTGAAAAGAAGGAAATTGTGCCTCAAGACTGCAACATCAGCTCCTGCCCCCAGGTTTCCACCCTGCAGGCTTGCGCTGTGAATTTTGGCCTTGCCAGCCCCCATAATTGGGTAGGCTCATTCTTTGAAATCTCTGTGCATGTGTGTATTTCATATTCTCCTGGTTCTGTCTCTGGAAAGGGCTGACTGATGCAGCCTCTCCCAGCTCACAGGTGGCTGCACTGGGCCCTGCTTGCCCTGATTCTCCTCTGGCTCGATAGCTGCACACTGACAGGAGCCACATTTCTCCGTGTGCTTGTCCCATAGCTTAGTTAATATTGAACACTTCCATTTTTTCTGCTAAGCAGTGTGGTTTTAAAGATTAATGTATTCAACAGATGTTTATTGAATTTTGGGGGTATGCCACATACCTAGCAAAGTGCTATACATACAAACCTGAAAAGAACCTATCCCTACTTTTCAAGGGCTGCAGGCTGGTGAGATCACTGTTGAAGCAAATGTTGATGTGATGCTGTCATGGGGGTGCGTACAGAGTAGGTGAACGTATTGCAAAGGTGTCTGAGTTTGGGACATCAAAGAAGGCAGTAGAAGAAGAGACACACTTGAAGGAACAGTTGAGTTTGCAGGTGGGACAGATAGACAGAATAGCCGTGTGAATTTGTAGAGGCATGGCGCATTGCAGCAGCAGGAGGGGTTAGACCTGCTGGGCCACTGCCGGGCAGGCAGGCCTTCCTCAGGCCTGAAGACATGCAGCGGGACCAGGAAATAATGTTCAATGAGGAGTGAGTTAGATTTATGAATGAAAGACCACATAATGGGCGGCAGAGGGAGTGGGTTAGAGAAGGTGAAACTCGAAGAGAGGAGACTGGTTAGGAATTGCCCAGAGACAGACGATACAGCGGGACTCAGATGGTGACAGGAAGGAGAGGAAAGGATGGACAAAAGAGGTCTTGAGGATTATCTCACATTATAAATACCAGAAAATGTAAGGATACAAACAGATGTGAGTGCATATATATTAAATGTCAATAACATGATTTTGAAAATTTTACAGAAGGTGAATTATACAACTCAATGAAAAAATAAAGAACTGGCAATCTTGCCAGGTGCGGTGGCTCACGCCTGTAATCCCAGCCCTTTGGGAGGCTGAGGCGGGCGGATCATGAGGTCAGGAGATCAAGACCATCCTGCCTAACACTGTGAAACCTCGTCTCTACTAAAAGTACAAAAAAAAAAAAAAAAGAAAAAATAGCCGGGCGTGATGGTCGGCGCCTGTAGTCCCAGCTGCTTGGGAGGCTGAGGCAGGAGAATGGCCTCAACCCAGGAGGCAGAGCTTGCAGGAGCCGAGATCACGCCACTGTGCTCCAGCCTGGGTGTCAAAGCAAGACTCTATATCAAGGAAAAACAAAAAAAAGAACTGGCAATCTTTACATGAGCAAAGATGGAAAATATAATTTCCCAAAGTCAACAGTAAATATTTCTGAATGGTGGCATGTGGGGTAATTTTAGTTTTTTCCTTTATATTCTAATCATTATTTAAAATTTTTGATGCTAGCCATGTGTCACTGATGTTGTTAATTCAAACATTTAAAAAAAAAATGCCAGGTTGCCTTCAACTGTATTCCTCACTCTGTGCCTACTTTCAGTTTTGATCCATGCTTGGATGTTTTGCTCATATATATACAACGGAACGAAGTCTAAATGTATTTGGTGATTAAATCAGAAATAATAAGGAAACCCTTCATCTTTGATGCCTTTATATTGTGCATCAAAGGATGACCCTAGTTTAAAAGGAAATTGTAAATGATAAAACAGAGGTTTAGTTCAAACCATTGCCCTAAATATCGGGCCTTGTAGAACATTTCTTTAGATTTCTCTAAATGTGGTGGCAAGTGCGTTTCTGTGGAATTGCGGACACTCCGTGCACTTTCTCGAGTTTAGAAATATTTAGTACCATGATTACTCATATATTCAGGTATTGGAATGGAACTGCTTTCCCCTGGCAGTCTTTTTTTTTTTTTTTTTTTTCTCTTTTCCATCCGGAATGACATTCCAGATTCAGAAAGGACTGGCTGTCATTTAGCTCTGTTATTTTAGAGAACTGTAATTCTGTATTTCTGTCACTGGGCCAGGGTCCAGATTCTGTAAGCTGGTCTGTTTTTCATAATTGGAGTTACAAAACAGAACATTTGGGTTCATGATGGCAACGTTTCCTGAAGGCCGGATTCCCTGTGCAAAAGACTGGATGGCGGCCTTTCCACTTCAAATACATTTCGCACGCAAATCTACCTCGTCTTCTTCATATCATTGTTGTTTAAACAAAGAGATTCAGCCTCATTAGTAAAGATGACTGTTTCCTTTCCATTTTCAAACTCATTTTTACTTTGTAGTTTTTTTTGTTGATACATCATATTTGTTCATGTTTATGGGGTATGTGTGATATTTTATTGCATGCATGGAATGCGTAATGATAGGAGGAATCAATTCTAAAGATTACTTTTTACTTTAGTGATGAGATGTGATTGTGAGTGAAAGGACAACAAAATGAGTCATGGCTGGTAAGGAACTGCCTGTGCCCAGAATGCTATTCTCAGGGGCAGCCTCAGTGCTTGAGTATGGTGTGCAGTGTTGGGCTTGGGCTATCTTTGTGAAGCAGAACATAGTCTCTCTTCAGGAAAGAATGGTGGAGGTGGGGTGAGGTGAGGGTTCTCGGTCCATTAAGGTCAGAACATTGAGGATTAGTTTTATTTTTACACTTAGGAGAAACCCCAAGACCTTTCTCGATACTGGGGAGGCCTTACTGCTGTTTGTCAATCATTGCTGTCATGGAGCCTTCACCCTTTGTGTTTTCAGAGTGCTTTCTAGCCAAGAACTTAGCTTAGCCACAGGTTGAACGAGCCAGGTTAGGGTTTTGTCTTGGTCGTATGGAGGAGAGAATGCAGTGAGTCCAAGAAGAGAGAGGATTTAGTCATGCCTTGGATGCCCTTACTGAAGGGAGCAAGATTATGTGTAGATTTTGAGTATGTTGTTAATTATCACATTTAACTCAGATCAAGTTTCTCTCCACTCGGAAATCTCCAGCTCTTTCTTTGACTCAGAATAAAGGTCCCATTCTTCCCTGACGCTTCCTCTGCTTCCCCTCCTCACTCTGCTCAAGCCATTCCAGCGTCCTTGCTCTTCCTTCAGCCCACACAGTGGGCTCACCCTTGCTTGAGGCCTCAGATGCTTGTCCCAGATAATTCTTCCTTCTGGCCTTTGCCCAATTTCACCTTCCCAGTGAGGCCTGCTCGGCTACTCACATTAATGACGTGACAGCCTTTGCCTTCTGCCTCTGCACACTCAGCCCTCTTCTTTTTTTTCTTGCACTTTTCACCTCTAGCACACTTATTCATTATGTGTATTCAATTTCTATACATACTTCGTTTATTTATTTCATATTTTTGAGACGGAGCCTTGCTCTGTCGCCAGGCCGGAGTGCAATGGCGCCATCTTGGCTCACTGCAGCCTCCACCTCCCGGGTTCAAGCGATTCTCCTGCCTCAGCCTCCCGAGTAGCTGGGACTACAGGCACACACCACCACACCCAGCTAATTTTTGTATTTTTAGTAGAGACGGGGTTTCACCATGTTGGCCAGGATGGTCTCGATCTCTTGACCTCGTGATCCACCTGCCTCAGCCTCCCAAAGTGCTGGGATTATAGGCGTGAGCCACTGCACCCAGCCTATTTATTTCTATGTGTATTGAGTATTATTCATCTCCCTTTGTTCCAGGAAGGGAGAGGTCCTCATCCCTTTTATTCACTGATGTATCCCAAGTGCCTTCAGCTGTGCCTGGCACTCAGGAGGTCCTCACATAGGTGTTGAATGGAATTGACGGAAGATTCAATGGGTCAGTGTTTTTCACTGGTCTAAAATGATATTCCTTGTGTCTATCATGGAGATGTCTTGAACGAGAAGCATGATGATGTTTTAAAGTCCTCTTACCTTCTTATGACATGCCAGGCCTTGAGCTAATCTCTTTATAGTCATAGAGGTAGCTGTCATCCTTAGTTTGTAGTTAAGAGAAGCAGAGCCCTAGAGGTTTTGGAGATTAACAGAACCTGGTTTTGAACCCTGGTCTTACTGACTCAAAAGCTGTTGGTCTTGACCATACTGGATGTGAGACAGCTGACTTAGAAATGCCCTGCTTACCTCCTGGCTGGAATGATGTTACCCCTAAGACAGCAGCCAGTGCTGCCAACCAGATCCCAGACAGCAGGCGGGGGCCATTGAGGCCTAGCTCAGGAGGACTTGACATGGGCAGACAGCTGCCTTCACGTGGTGTGGCAATGGTGGGGCCGAGGCATTGTCTTTTTTCACAAGGAAACAGGACAGCTTGAGACATCTGTAAGTCAGCATCAAGGGCTGGTCCAAGCCTGCTGGCAGCTACAGGGATTAACGCTCTGAAAGATGAGAAGCTGCACTCTTTAGCTAAAGAAGCCTAGCTTCCTGCTCACCTCCACTTGACTTAGCCATCCCTCTAGATGGCTTTAAACAATGTTTAGTTGTCTTATTTCATCACGAAAGCAACACATGTTCACTGTGGAGAGTTTGGAAAGCACCAGTTTGTGTCCAGTATCAATTAAAAGTCATCCCTAATTCTACCATCCAGAGACATTGATGATGACATGATTTTGATTGAATCCTTACGTGTTGTGGAGCTGCACTAGCATTTAGTGCTGATTTCCCATTTTAAAAATCTTGACCACAAGTCTGTGAGGCAGGTATTATTTGCTCTATTTTACTGATGAGAAGCAGAGCAGTTAAATGACCTCCCAAGATGACACTGCTGGTAAGTAGTGCATCCAGGTTTCAGCCCAAATATTGACATGACTCCAGAACTCAGGAATGAGTACGTTTCATATACTGGTATATGTGTGTGTCTGTGTGGGTGCATGTGCATGGTGTATACACACATACATATACTTTTCTTTTTCATGGGGTAAAGTAAAAACTTTATTGAAGGAATAGAACTTAACCTGGAGAGATACAGCCTGATCCTGGGTGACTCAACGTTATGAAGATTCCCGTTCTCTTCAAATTCTTCTATAAATTACTGTCATTGCATTCAAAATCCTAATTAAGCTTTCTATAGCTTTTTCTCCATGGTTTTTATTGTGGTAAAATGCACATGACAAAATTTGCCGTCTTAACGATTAAGTGTACAGTTCAGTGGCAGTAAGTACATTCACATTGTTGTGCAACCATTACCACCACCCATCCACAGAACTCTTTTCATCTCACAGAACTGAAACTCTGTATCCATTAAACAATAACTCCCCATTTCCCCCAACCCTCCAGCCCCTGGAAACCACAATTCTGCTTTCTGTCTTAATGAATTTGACCACTCTAGATACCTCATATAATTGGAATCATACGGTATTAGTTTTTTTGTGACTGACTTATTTCACTTATATAATGTCCTCAGGGTTCATTAATGTTGTAGCATCTGTTAGAATTTCCATTCTTTTTAAGTCTGAATAATATTCTATTGTATGCATAGAGCATATTTTGTTTATCCATTCATTTGTGAATGGACATTTTGGTTGCTTCCACATTTTAGCTACTGAGATTAATACCACTGTGAACATGGGGTTACAAATATCTCTTTAGGACCCTGCTTTCAGTTCTTTTGAGTATATATCCAGAAGTAGAATTGCTGGATCATGTGGTAATTCTATTTTTAATTTTTTGAGGAGCTGCCATACTGTTTTCCATAGCAGCTGTACCATTTTACATCTTCACAAGTGCACGAGGGTTCCAGTTTCTCCACATTCTTGCCAACACTTGTTATTTTGTGTTTTTTTTTTTCTTAATAGTAGCCATACTAATGGTTGTGAGGTGCTATCTCATTATAGTTTTGATTTAATTTCCGTAATGATTAGTGAGGTTGAGCACCTTTTCATATGATTATTGGCCATTTGTATATCTTCTTTGGAGAACTGTCTCCTCCAGTCCTTTGCCTGTTTTTGAATTGGATTGTTTGTTTTTTGTTATTGAGTTTCAGGAGTTTTGTGGGTATTCTGGATATTAATCCCTTATCAGGTACGCAATTTGCAAATATTTTCTCTTACTCTGTGGGTTGCCTTCTTACTCTGTTGGTAATGGTTTTTGATGTACAAATTTTTAAAATTTTCAGAAGTGCTCAGATTGTTTTCTTTTATTGTCTGTGCTTTCAGTGTCATATCCAAGAAATCATTGCCAAATCCAGTGTGGAGAAGCTTTGGTCCTGTTTTCTTCTAAGGGCTTTATAGTTTTAGGTTTTATGTTTAGATGGTTGATCCATTTTGAATTAATTTTTGTATATGTTACATAAAGGCCCAACTTTGTTGTTTTGCATGGAGATACCCAGTTTTCCAAGTATCATTTGTTGAAATGATTTCCCGCCCCCGCCCTGCCCCCCTCCCCCCTTATTGAATAGTCATGGCACCTTGTTAAAATCATTTGACCATAAATGTGAGGGTTTATTTTTGGATTCTTTATTCTACTTCATGGGTCTGTATGTCTATAATTTTGCAATACCACACTGATTTGATTACTGGGGATTTGTAGTAAGTCTTGAAATTAGGAAGTGTATGTCCTCCAGCTAAATGTTTGTCAATTTGTTGATCTTTACAAAGAAACAGCTTTTGGTTTTATTGATTTTCTCTACTATTTTCTTATTCTTTATTTCATTTACCTCTACTCTATATTATTTCCTTCCTGTATTAGCTTTGGGTTTAATTTTTCTTCTCATTCAAGTTCCTTAAATTGTAACATTAGGTTGTTGATTTAAGGTCTTTCATGTTGTTTATTGTAAGCACATATGGCTACAGATTTGCCCTTTAGCACTGCTTTTGCTTATTCCCTAAGTTTTGTTATGTTGTATTTTTATTTTTATTTGTCTCTATTTATTTTCTAATTGCCCTTGTCATTTCTCTTTTGATTCATTGGTTGTTTAAGAGTGTGCTGTTTAATTTCCACAAATGTTTGAATTTTCAATTTCCTTCTGTTATTGATTTCTAGTGTCATCTGGTTGTAGTAAGAGAAGAAAATTTGTAATCTTTTAAAATCTATTGAAGCTTACTTTGAGGTCTAGTATATGTCTAGGTTGTAAATTTTCCCATGTGCGCTTGAAAAGAATGTGAATTCTGTTGTTGGGTAGAGTAGTCTGTATAAATCTAGTTGGTTTATTGTTTTGTTCAAGTTCTCTATTTCTTTACTTATCTTCCCTCTGGGTTTCTTGTAGGTTATTGAGAATGGGGTATTGAAGTCTCCCACTATTACTGTAGAACAATTTCTTTCTTCAGTTCCATCAATTTTTGCTTCATATATTTGATGGTCTGTTACTAGATGCTTAAATGTTTATAATTGTTATATATATCTTCCTTCTGTATTACACTTTTTTTTGTTGTTTTTTGAGAGTTGCACTGTTGTCACCCAGGCTCGAGTGCGATGGCACGGTCTTGGCTCACTGCAACCTCCGCCTCCAGAGTTCAAGCAATTCTCCTGCCTTAGCCTCCCGACTAGCTGGGATTACAGGCATCTGCCACCACGCCTGGCTAATTTTTATATTTTTAGTAGAGACTAAAAGGGTTTCACCGTTTTGGCCAAGCTCCTGACTTGAGGTCTCTTAAATATGTAGGAAAAATGAGTTACCAACCAAAGGTATGATAAAACTAGCTTTTAGACTAATAATTGCTTTTAAAAAATTGTATTAGACTCTTAAGTCCCATAGAAAACAAAAAGTTGAGTTATGCATCATTGTTACAGTAATACTAGCTTTTATGATTGCCCATGTTACTACCTTTAATGAGATATTTATTTCTTCATATGGCTTTAAGTTACTGTCTAGTGTCCTTTCATTTCAACCTGCTTTCCTTTTAGCATTTCTTGCAGGGCATGTCTGTTGATTCGGAACAAACTCCCTCAACTTTTGTTTATTTGGGAATATCTTACTTTCTCCCTCACTTTTAAAGGACAGTTTTGCCAGATATAGAATTGTGATATTGTGAAATATATATTTGGTCATTGTCCCTGTTTCCTGGCATATAACTCCTAAAATCCTTGGAATCTCCTGAGCAATAAGAGGGTCTTTTGCTTGTTAATGAGATGATAAGTTGCTGGTGGTGTCTGAGATAGCTTCAGGTGGTGGCTGGTCACCTGAATGACCAAGTCTTCATCAGGAGGTTGGGACTTTCAGTCCTACCCTGCAGCCTCTGGGGAGGGGAGAAGGGCCAAAGGTTGAGTTGATTGCCAGTGACTAATGATTAAATCATTCATGCTTATATAATGAAATCTCCATAAAAGTCCAAAAGGAATGGTCTCAGGGAGTTTCTGGATAGCTGAACACATGGAGATGCCTAGAGGTTGGCTGGCCCAAAGAGGACATGGAAGTTCTGTACCCCTTCTCCCTTACCTCACCCTATACATCTCTTCCATCTGGCTATTCGTACGTATCTTTTGTACCGAGTTTTGTGGACCACTCTAGCAAATTAATCAAAGCCTAAGGAGCATATCATGAACCCTCGGTCAGAAGTATATGTGGCAACCTAGTACCTGGCGACTGGCATCTGATATGGGAGCCAGTCTTGTGGGACTAAGTAAGCCTCAATCTGTGGGATGTGACGTTATTGCTGGGTAGGTAGTATCGGAATGGAAGAAGGATACCCATTTAGTGTCTGCTGAAGAATTGATTGGTTGCTGGTAGAGAGAAATCTCCACACAATTTAGTAGTCAGAGATGAAGTATTCTGTGTTGTGTTGATTGTGAGTAGTTAAACAGAGGAAAAACATTTTGTTTTTTTCTCCTGTATCCTTATAAGAACTTTTGGTTGACGGGTTTTTTTCTTTTATCACATTGACTGTATCAGCCCACTGCCTTCTGGCCTCCAGAGTTCCTGATGTGAAATCTGCTGATAATCTTACTGAGGATCCCTAGTATGTAACTATTTATGTCTTACTGCTTTCAAAATTATCTCTGTCTTTTAACAGTTTGATTATACTGTTTCTTGGTGTGGGCCTCTTTGAGTGCATCCTGCTTCCATGCTCATCCTATCTGCATGCTTCTTGGATGTTTATATTCATGTTTTTCACCAAATTTGGGGGATTTTTGGCCATTATTTCTTCATATATTCTATCTTTCTCCCTTTTTTCCTAAGACTACCACAGTGTATTGTTGGTTGACTTGATGGTATCCTACAAGTCCCTTAGAGCTCTTTAGTTTTCTTCAGTCTTTTCTCTTCTTCTTCTTCTTCTTCTTTTTTTTTTTTTTTTTTTTTTTTTTTGAGACGCCCTGTTGCCCAGGCTGGAGTGCAATGGCACGATCTTGGCTCCCAACCTCTACCTCCCAGGTTCAAGTGATTCTCCTGCCTCAGCCTCCCAAGTAGCTGAGATTACAGGTGCATGCCACCATGCCTGGTTAATTTTTTTTTTTTTTTTGTATCTTTAGTGGAGATGGGATTTTACCATGTTGGCCAGGTTGGTCTCAAATTCCTGACCTTGTGTTCCACCCCGCTCAGCTTCCCAAAGTGCTGGGATTACAGGTGCGAGCCACCATGCCCAGCCAGTCTTTTTCTTTCTATTCCTCAGACTTAATAATTTCCATTATCCTGGCTTCGAGTTCACTGGTTCTTTTTTTTTTGCCTGCTCAAATCTGCCTTTGAATCCCTCTAGTGAATTTTTAAATTTTTAAATTTCAGTTCTTGTACTTTTCAGCTCCAGAATATCTTTTTTTTTAAATTTCTTTTTCGGTTTCTATTTCTGATGTTTTCATTTTGTTCATAAATTGTTTCTTGACTTTTCCATGTCATCGTTTAGTTTTTCTCAGCATCTTTAAGACAGTTGTTTTAAATTAAGGTCTTTGTCTAGAAGATTTGCCATCAGGTCTTTTTCAGGGACAGTTTCTGTTTTAATTTGTCCTTTGAATGGGCCCTGCTTTTCTGTTTTCTTGTGTGCCTTGTGATTTTTGTAGAAAATTGGACATTTTCATTTAATAATATGGTAATTCTGTAAGTTGGATTCTCTCCCTTCCTTAGGTTTTGCTATTTTTGGTTTGGTTGGTTTTGGTTTTGGTTTTTTTGACTGTTGTTGGCTGTCTTGGTGCCAGGGGTCAGCCTGAGGTATAAATTAAGGTCGTCTCAGGTCTTTTCTGAGCCTGCACCTTCTCTTGAACATGTGCTCTGAATTTCTAATGTACGCATATATATGGTTGCAGTTGAATGTCCTAATCCTCAATGTTTACCTCCCAAAAGAGAAAATAATGAAAGAGGTTAAAAGAAAAAGGCATTGGCCTTTCAATCCTTTGGAAGTTACTTCAGCATAAGCTGGAGGGGGAACAACATAGGGAGGAGGTGGAACATCAGTGCCTCTTTTTCTGTGCCTCTGTGATAAGAAGAAGTAATAGGAGTGGAGCACAGATCCTTGACATTTGGAAGACAGGGTCCTTTCACTCCATCTCCTGCAAGTTGTGTTCGGATTACTCTAGGAATGCGCACAACTGCCCGCTGTGGGGCTGGGGAGTGGGGGACGGGTACCTGCTACTGTGCTTATAGGTGAAATTGACCAAAATTAACTACAATTTACTATCCTCACCTTCCCCTGGAAGTTGCAAGCCTTCAGTAGATTCCAGAGTTCCAAAATAGTTGCATCAGACAGATTCTGCCAGTGTAATTGTTGTCTGGGTGGGGAGGCAGATTTCCTGTACTTCCTACTTTGCCATCTGCTCAGAATCCTCATATGCTTTTATAATATGAAATCTATAATATAAATATTATATATTATTTATATAAATAAAAGATGTATATAAATTATATTTATATATTTTAATATTTATATTTTAGTCATATAAATATAAACTTTGTAACTCAAGTATATTACTGGAAGGACTATATTAAAAATTAATAGATGGATGACGAGAGTAGGGAGACTAATGAGTGCAGGGTTTCTTTTGGAAATGACAAAAATGTTCTAAACTATTTATGGCGATGGTCGCACAACTCTGTAAACGTACTAAAAACATCTGCATTGTATTCTTTATATGGGTAAAATTTATGATAAATTATTTCTTAATAAAGCTGTTTTTTTTCAAATAACTCATCCAGAGCCAACATAAAGCCATTTTAAAATGCCACTGCATAGGCAGCTATGCTGAAAATGAGCCACCACCATATGAATAATATTTTAAATAAGTTGAGTGAAAAATTATCAGTTATTTAATAAGGTATTATTATAGTAAATTTCTGAGTCATTTTAGTTTTTTAAGAGGAAACGGATCTCCCAACTGCTTTGGAAGCTGGTTTCTCCCCTTTGCCCCCAGTGATATGGAGTAAGTACCTGTTTATGTTAATACGTTAAATTCAGTTTCCTCCTTTTTTTTTCCTTTACTAACATGCATTGAGTGTTTTCCACGTTCCCAGCCTTATGCTAGGTACTTTGCATGTATTATCTCATGCACTCATGCATATAAGCTGCATTCACATATGCGCTGACACACAGACAACCCTAATGAGAGGTTCTTTTATCATACCCCATCTTACAGTGAGAAAGCGCAAACACAAAACGGTTAACTCAAGCTCATGATTACATATTTGTATTTTTCTTTCTTGGATTTTGCATTGGGATAATGCTCAGAAAGCTCTTCTTTACACCATACATTTCTGTTTTCCTCTAGTAACGTCTTCATATTTAAATCTTTAAGCTATCTAAAATTAACTTAGGGCCACAGTTAGGCAAGACTTTCATTTTAACTTATAATAAATGGTTCGGTAGTGGTTCTAAAACAGTATGTAAAACTATTCATTTCCCCCCATTTGAGATGTTTATTATGATGCTAAATTCTAATATCTAATATAATACTAAATTTAATATCTGTTTATGGACTTTGTTCACGTTATTGAGTTAGTCCAATTTGAGACAAAGAATTTTGTACCCTTTTACTATCTCATTATCTTCACTCTACTGTTTGGTCTTGGTGATTTCAGATCTAGGTAATTATTGCATTTTCTTAGATCATAAAGAAATGGCACTGTTTTGCAAAAATATGCAATGATTATTTAGAGACATATTTGTTTTAACTGGTTTGAACACTTACCACTCATCCTTTTGTGCCATGATTCCTCATTCTTGTGCTCTTAGACTTCTGGTTGGTACTGATCCTGGGTCTCTGAGACAGCAGGCGCATGGGCAGAGAGGAATAACTATCCTCCCCTTCCTTTGGTGCGCTCTCCATCAGCCAGTGTTTCCAGAATTGGTTTTCCTCCATTAATCGTCACCTGCCCTGTAGTCAGCAACGTTTTTGCAAACCTTTGATCGAAACACAAGGTTGTCTTCACGTCATGGTTGTCAGCGTTGAGAGTTTTCTTCTTTGAGTTTTCACGGATGGGAAACTGTGCTGAGGGCTGCTACAGATGTCACTTTAAATTTTTAACTTTTCTTCATCAACATAGAGAGGTTTAATTTATTTATGAATATATGCATAAAATCTCTCCTGATTTCGTCAAAATAAGCAGTTTCTTACATGAGGAGAACATCTTTATTTAGAAATAAATGAAGAAAAACATTAAATTTTGAGTCTTCAGACTTTCAGGAATAAGCCATGAAGAGGTGGATGCCCACAGGATGGGAAGGTGATCTTCTCACAGGGGTGACCTGCTCCTGAAGAATCTCGGGGCTAAGCAACACCGTATTTTCTGGCACTGCTTACAAACAGTTGTGGCCAATGCAAGCATGACTTTGCTGTGAGGTTGGCTTCTCTGCAGTCCCACGTCCTGTCAGACAGCATGCCAGAGTAGTGAAGGAGAACAGAAATCCGTGCTAAATGCTGAAGTTATTTCTGGAACGTCTTCCTTTTGTAGGAAACCAAGTTGCTAGTGTTTGGTAGTGTTCTGAACAAATTGTTCCTCATCCTAAGTGATGATAAGAGGGCTTACTGGCCTGAAGATCATCACCGAAAGGTATTTGTTCATTCATTTTCACCTCTGCCTGCCCCAGTTCTCTGGTAGGTGATTAGGAAACACCGATCACTAGAAAATCACCTCTTCCTCTGTTGAGCATGGTGACTAGTCATTAACTGTATTTTCAAGGGAGCTCATCTGGTGGACATTCAAGAAGGCTTCCCTGATGGGAAGCAGGCATATGCAAATGATCCTATGTCTGCAGGTGATACTTGAAAACACAGCAAAGTATATGCTTATGCTCATCCCATGCCTGGCATTCTATTTCTAGATCACTGGTATACCTGCTTACAAAAATTGGTGTCAGTGTGCACTAGATAATAGGAGGGGTACAGAAGTAGCCTCAGGGGTCCCTGACCCCTTCCACCAGCAGAGACAAATTTACATACTTATTCTGAACTAAATTTGTCATTAGCATAAAATATATTAATGTGTGATTATTTGAGGAAATTAAAACATAGAAAACTGAATTACATTGATACCAAACTTTACCCACTTATATTTTTCCCAGTCCACAAATGTTGAACACCAATCGTGTGATAAGCACTGGAATACAGCAGTGAGAACCCTGACCTTACAATGCAGTGGAGCAGACAGACAGGTGGCAATTATTTCAGAATGCAGTGTGGCAAGTGCCAGGATCAGGGTAAATAGAGGGTAGCCCAGGAGCACGAGAGAGGAGTGTCTTACTATGTTGGAGGTCAAGAAGCTTCCTGAAGATAAGCCTTGTAGGATACATTGGAAATATCCAGGCAGATAGTGAGTAGAGGACATTTTTGGGCAGAAGTTACAGCCTAGAGATGCTGTTGGAGAGGTGCAGATAATTCAGTCTGATTGCAGCCTTGTGGTTACAGAAGCACATAGGAGCCCCAGGAGATGGGTCATAGAAGTCTAACCTGGAGGAGCCCCATGACAACAAGCTTTGTGTGCGGAACTAATTTAGTCTTCCTAGCCTTAATCAGAGCTGCAAATACATACTTAATGAGGATAATGTGCTATACTTACTTTATTTTCTTTGTGTCCCTTTGGTCAAAGGTGCTTAAATAAATATTAATGAGTCAAGATGGGATAAAGAAACGTGTGGCATTCAGCCAAATATGTGTAATGAGCATAAAATTTGTGAAAAACACTGTTCTATGTGCTAAGGGGATTTAGAAAAACAATAATAATACTAGTTAAATTTTATCACGTTTCCTGTTATCCAAAACAGCTTGCAATCTGAATGGGGGTCTAATTTATTTATTTTTTATTTATTTATTTTTTGAGACAGAGTCTCGCTCTGTCACCCAGGTTGGAGTGCAGTGGCGTGATCTTGGCTCACTGCAAGCTCTGCCTCCCAGGTTCACGCCATTCTCCTACCTCAGCCTCTCGAGTAGCTGGGACTACAGGCACCACCATACCTGGCTAATTTTTTGGTATTTTTAGTAGAGACAGGGTTTCACCGTATTAGCCAGGATGGTCTTGATCTCCTGACCTAATGATCCACCGCCTCGGCCTCCCAAAGTGCTATGGGGATGTAATTTTTTAGTGATGTATTATTTAGGTAGTTATATGTGTATATATATTTTAACTTATATATTTACGTACACCGATAAATCAGGTTGTTACTCGTTAAAGTGCATTAGAATTACATGATGGGTTTGTTAAAACAATTGGAGGGGCCTACCTTTAATATGTCTGATTCAGTATATTTGAAGTTGAAGCCCAAGAATTTGTGTTTCTAATAAATTCCTGGGTGACGCTGATGCTGCTGGTCCAGAACCATTGATAGGAATGCAAGCAAATTAAAGAAGTTCATGAGACTGGGCACGGTAGCTCATGCCTGTAATCCCAGCACTTTGGAAGACTGAGGTGGGCGGATCACCTGAGGTCAGGAGTTTGAGACCAACCTAGCCAACGTGGTGAGCCCCCGTGTCTACCAAAAAAATACAAAAATTAGCTGGGTGTGGTAGCGGGTCCCTGTAATCCCAGCTACTCAGGAGGCTGAGGCAGGAGAATCGCTTGAACCTGGGATGCAGAGGTCTCAGTGAGCCAAGACCATGCCACTGTATTCCAGCCTGGGCGACAGAGTGAGACTCTGTCTCAAAAAAAAAGAAGAAAAAGTTCAGGCTTATGGGAGCCAAAGCATGAAGGCCCAGGTAGAGCTGGATAGAGTTAATCATGAGGTGAATGTTGTTCTTGTTTTGAAAAACGAGTAGAGCAGTTGAATTGTCAAACATAAGCCAAGAGGGCATATTGACTTGAAGGGGCAACATGTGCATAAAGCAAGGCAGCATGCACAAACGTGAAGTTTTGCTTCAGTGGGCAATAAGCTAGTTATTTTGCATAGAGATTTTGCATAGAGAATTTCTGGTTATGAAATAACAAACAAAAACCAGAGAATATTGGATTGGGAAGGAAGGTGAATGAAGTATCTACCAGGATCTTTAACAAAGCCAACATGTTTGCATATTGAAAAATGGGCGCCAGGAATTCACTGTAGGATGCTCAGCTGCAATAAAATCAAGCTTAGCAAGGCATTCTCTTAAGTCCCGTGCTGGATAAACAGGGCCAGGATGAGCCCAAAGCACACAGAAGCCTATTGTATTTTCCTAGGTGTCACGTAGGGAAGGCTTAAGCCTAGCTTTTGTATGTGGAAATACCAGTAGAAAAAAAATAAAAATGGAAAAAACACAGATAAAACTGTAGGAAACATTCAATTTGATAAGGCAAACAAGACAGATCTGTTTTCCTTTCATTTTTTTCTAAATATGGTGCTCCATGTATTTTCAGTGCCTAATACATTGTTCACAGAACAAATACCTTGCTCCAAAAGCATTTTTCTGCCTCAGTTTTCTTATCCAAAACATGGGGGTTATATAGCATGTCTACCTCTACAGGTAAACAAAATAATTGGTGTAAAGTACTTTGATCATCCAAAAGTATGAATATGATTATTATCGCTAATGACAGAATGAGAAATCAGGTTCTCATATGTATTTAAATTGGTTCAGAAAAAGGATATTTGTGCAAATTTCCTCATAGAATGGAGTTGATGGGGTGCCTCAGGAATTGGTGCCTAGTATATGAAATAATTAGTCGGAGAAAAGTAGCTAGCTCATTGAAGTAACTGATGACACAAAATTATGTAGGCTAGGAAAAACCATAGAGAATTGTATGAAATATTCCAGAAGGAGCTAATCAAACAGTATGACCAGAAAATAGGACAGTAGTTCCATTTTAATGAAGATAAATGACTTTCTTAGAAAAGGAAATAGTTTTCATTTTCTCAGCATGTTGATTAACCAAGAGATATTAGAGGGAAAAGCAGTATGTCATGGCGCTTAACACATTTATTGGAATGCAGAAGTACCATAGTGCTGTATTCATTCATTCATTCATTCATTCATTTGCTGGACTCTTTATTCAGGACACACTGACCATCTGTATGTCAGACAGTTGTGCTAAACAGCAGAGTGAGTAGGGAACAAAAGTAAATGAAGACGCAATCCCTCCCTTTGAACAAGCTGACAATCCAGAAAGAGGGACATAAAGGTAAACAGATATTTATTACATAAAGGTAATAAATAACTATTAGTTTTCCATTGCTGTGTAGCAAATCACTGAAACTCAGTAACTTAAAACAACCCACATTTTCTGTGTCTGTGGGTCAGGAATCTGAGCGTGGCTTCCATAGATTCTCTGTTCAGGGTCTCAGAAAACTGGAGTCAGGGTGTTGGCTGGCTGCATGCTCATCTGGAGGCCTGACTGGGGAATAATTTTTTTTTTTTAGTCGAGGGTGTTGCTGTGTTTCTTAGGCTAGTGTGCAGTGGTGCCGTCATGGCTCACTGCATCCTCGAGGTCCTCAGCTCAAGCGATTCTCCCACCTCAGCCTTCCAGTTTACTTGGATTACAGGAATGAGCCACTGTGGCCAGCTCAAGAATCCATTTTTTAGGCTCACTTAAGCTGTTGGCAGAAGTGATTTCCTTGTGCTGTATAACTGAAGATCCCAGTTTTTTGCTTGCTGTCATCTAAAGGTCACCCTCAGTTCCTAGAGGCTACCCACAATGCCTTGCTACATGCGCTTGCTCAACATAACCCCTTAGTGTTCCTCAAGGTAGCAAGAAGAATCTCTCACTGCAGTCTAAAATGGAGATTTATATCAAATACCTTGGGAGTGATAGCCCATCATCTTTACCATATTCTATTGATTATAAGTAAGTCACAGACAAAGGGGTTACACAGGTCATAAACAATAAGAGGAAGGTAATATGGGAGTGGGGTCGTACCTTACAGTATGTCTGTCACAGTCACATACTACAGACTGCCTCTTGAAGAACACATCTGAGACAAATTTAGGAAATTATCAGACATGTTATTCATCCATTTCTCTTGGTACTTTTGGCTACATTCTTGAATCATTTAAGGTTGCTGGATGACTTTATAATTGGATCTGCCAGGACTGCCTTTATTAAATTGCCCTTTAGTGTTGTGCTATTGACTTTTATCAAAGTTCACGTATAATAGCAATAACAAATTACTATTGTTTAATTATTGGTCAAAAAAGTAAGACAAAAGGACACAATTTACATGTATCTTAAATATTTCAGTTTAACCTAAAATTCATAAGTATGAGTAAGGGCGCGGTGGCTCACACCTGTAATCCCAGCACTTTGGGAGGCTGAGGTGGGTGGATCACGAGGTCAGAAGTTCAAGACCAGCCTGGCCAGGATGGTTGAAACCCCGTCTCTACTAAAAATACAAAAATGAGCCAGGCATGGTGGCGGGCACCTGTAATCTCAGCTACTCGGCAAGTTGAGGCAGGAGAATTGCTTGAACCGGGGAGGCAGAAGTTGCAGTGAGCCGAGATCGTGCCACTGCACTCCAGCCTGGGTGACAGAGCAAGACTCCACCTCAAAAAAAATTCATAAATATGACTGTGTCAACATTATAAGACCAAGGTCATTTCCAGTGTTTAGGTTTCTTTTTAGCTGGTCAAGCTCTTGAAGACATGTGTGAGGTAGTCCAATTGAAAAATACTCTTAGAATGTTACCCCACCCACCCCTGCCATCCCAAAATCTTCTAAGATTCCCAGAAATTTTTTTCTGCAGGTTTCTGTTATCTTTTCAAAGCATTCAACTTCTTCATAGAAATATTTCTCTTTGCACGCTTGTATTTCAGCTTATGGCATATTTTAGTAGAACTGCATAATTACAATAGCAAGTATGATGAGTGTAAATAGTTTTGGAAGCAAGCACAACTAATTTATGGAAGCACATAAAACACACCTTCAAATGGTAAAGAAAGCTGGACAAAAGTTATTTCTTCAAGGGACAACATGGGTGCACCTGACTCTGCCAACACTCTTACTTGTGAGCCTACTATTGTGATATGACTTTTTGCTTCTGTATTTGTTGTAAACCTTTTTTGCTATTGATGATGGTGATTCTTTATATATCTTGGTTCATTACATAAAGCTCTTTGTCAAAATTTATGTTTAAAATAAAGTGTCAAATAAAGCTTTACCCTTTCCCAAAGAATGCCAACACCTTTGTCATAAAGAACACGTCATAACCTCTGGGAGTCTCTCCTTCACCCTGGCTGGAGTAGTGTGCAGGCACAACATACGATACAAATATTCTGGACCTATCCGTATTTTAGAAATTGAGAATTTAGGTGTCTAATTTCTAATACTGATATCTGTACATGGCCAGCTTGTTGTTTGATTTAAAATGATGTAACTTTAAGAACAAATTTGAGAATTAAATATTTGAGAGGCAGTAACTATGATTTAAAACAGAGTTACACTCCCGTTTCTTAATCCAAAGATTTCAGCTCTTTATGCAGATGTTTAGAGTAACAATGTCTGAACAATTCATGCTACATATTGTTAGGCATCCAATTTCAGCAGCTGTCATCATTTTGTAGTTAATAATTTGCCATTTTTAAACCCCACATCAGACCTCCTTATTAATATTTGGTAAACATGTCAGGAGAAAACTTTTACTTGGCACTTAAGATAAATAAATTATCCAACAAGAAAGGCTACCTACTACCTATGCAAATACAACTAAATGCCAATATAAAGACTTGTGATATTTGGCTTGTAATCTTCACATTTTCTTGGTAAAGTTGAGTAGAGTGTATTAATCCTACATAGACCTGAGTTACCCGATCTTCTACCTGTGACATGGGCAGTAGAATATGTTGCAGGATTGTTTTAAGGATGAAAGATAATTTATTTAGAGTGCCTAGGATGGTACAGGATTTATTAAGTATGCAGCACGTTTGTTGCATGAATGAATAAAGAATGATGATTGTTGTTGTTGTGTCAATTTTCAATCAGGATTGAAAAAAAAAATGAGATATCACACTAAGGACTAGTGGGTAACAACAGTTGTTGCAAATATTCTTGTGAACTTTAGCAAGGTGGCTGTGATACCCATTGTACGTAAAAGAAATTCAAATAAAGCCTGTAAGTCATGTCAAAGCCAATTCAATTACTCAGTTCATTCTAAGCCACATTTTTTTTTAACCATCATTGAGGGAAGGAGATAAGTTGCCAAGGCTATGATATAAATGAGGTTAAATTCATTGTTGGAAGCTCCCAACACCCGCACATCAACTCCTTTTCTTGGAAAACTTCAACGGTTGATACAATGGAAGCCACCAGCTAGTGCGTTGTACATGATTTTAGCAGTCATAAGTATCTGTTAGACCCAGGATTTGAAATCAGAAACTTCCTGTATTCATGATCATAGATTATTTAAAAGGATTTTGTATGTGCAATGCTGAAATTCACTGTGCCCATTTAAAAAAAAATTAGCTTTCCTTTTAGATCAAGGGGGGTACATGTACAGGTTTGTTACATGGGTATATTATGTGATGCTGAGGATTGAGGTTTGATTGATCCTGTCCCCTAGGTACTAAGTGTAGTACCCAACAGGTAATTTTTCAACCATTTCCCTTCTTTTTCTCTCTCCCCCCCGTACTAGTCCCTAGTGGTCTATCGTTCTCATATTTATGTCCATGTGTACCCAGTGTTTAGCTCCCACTTACAAGTGGGAACATGCAGTATTTGGTTTTCTGTTCTTGCATTAATCCATTTAGGATAATGGCCTTCTGCTACCTCCATGTTGCTGCAAAGGACATGATTCTGTTCTTTGTTATGGCTGTATAGTACTCTGTGGAGAATATGTACCACATTTTCTTTGTCCAGTCCACCACTGATGGACACCTAGGTTGATTCCATGTCTTTGCTATTGTGAATATTGCTGCTATGAACATATGCATGCATGTATCTTTTTGGCCGAATGATTTATTTTCCTTTGGGTATATTCCAGTAATGGGATTGCTGAGTCAAATGGTAGTTCTGTTTTCAGTTCTTTGAGAAATTTTGAAACTGCTTTTCACAGTGGCTCAACTAATTTACATTCCCACCAACAGTGTATAAGCTGTTCCCTTTTCTCCACAGCTTTGCCAGCATCTGTTGTTTTGTTACTTTTTAATAGCCATTCTGAATGTTGTGAGATGGTATCTTATTGTGGTTTTGATTTTTTTTTTCCTGATGATTAGTGATGTTGAGCTTTTTTTTCATTTCCAGCATTTATTTTAAGTGCAGGGGTACATGTGTAGGATATGCAGGTTTCTTAAATAAGTAAATGTGTGTGATGCTGGTTTAGTGCACCTAGGTATTAAACCCAGCATCCATTAGCTGTTCTTCCTGATGCTCTCCCTCCTCCCACCTCCACCCTATGACAGACCCCAGTGTGTATTGTTGCCCACCATGTGTCCATGTGTTCTCATCATTCGGCTCCCACCAGTAAGTGAGAACATACTGTGTTTGGTTTTCTGTTCCTGCCTTAGTTTGCTGAGGAGAATGGCTTCTAGCTCCACCCATGTCCCTGCAAAGGACGTGATTTCATTCCTTTTTATGGCTGCATAGCATTCCATGGTGTATATGTACCACATTTTCTTTATCTAGTCTATCATTGATAAGCATTTAGGTTGATTCCATGTCTTTGCTGTTTTGAATAATGCTGTAGTAAACATATGTGTGCTTGTATCTTTATAATAGAATGATTTCTATTCCTTTGGGCATATACCCAGTAATGAGATTGCTGAATCGAATGGTATTTCTAATTCTAGGTCTTAATTGCCACACCATCTTCCACAGTGGTTGAACTAATTTACATTCACACCCACAGTATAAAGGCATTCCTATTTCTTCACAACCTCGCCAGCATCTGTTGTTTCTTCACTTTTTAATAATCGCCATTCTGACTGGCGTGAAATGGTATATCATTGTGGTTTTGATTTGCATTTCTCTAATGATCAGTGATATTGAGCTTTCTTCTTATGTTTGTTGGCCGCATGTATGTCTTCTTTTGAGATGTGTCTGTTCATGTCCTTTACCCACTTTTTAATGGGGATGTTGTTTTTTTTTTTTTTTTGAGATGGAGTCTCGCTCTGTCGCCCAGGCTGGAGTGCAGTGGCGTGATCTATACTCACTGCAAGCTCTGCCCCCCAGGTTCACGCCATTCTCCTGCCTCAGCCTCCCGAGTAGCTGGGACTACAGGCGCCTGCCACCACGCCCGGCTAATTTTTTTGTATTTTTAGTAGAGACGGGGTTTCACCGCATTAGCCAGGATGGTCTCCATCTTCTGACCTTGTGATTCACCTGCCTTGGCCTCCCAAAGTGTTGTTTGTTTCTTGTAAATTTGTTTAAGTTCCTTGTAGATACTGGATATTAGTCCTTTGTCAGATGGATAGATTACACATTTTTTCTCCCATTCTATAGGTTGCCTGTTCACTCTGATGATAGTTTCTTTTGCTGTGTAGAAGCTCTTTAGTTTAATTAGTTCCCATTTGTCAATTTTAGTTTTTCTTGCTATTGCTTTTGGCATCTTCGTCATGAAATCTTTGCCCATGCCTATGTCCTGAATGGTATTCCCTAGATTTTCTTCTAGGGTTTTTATAGTTTTGGGTTTTACATTTAAGTCTTTAATCTATCTTTAATTTATTTTTGTATATGGTGTAAAGAAGAGGCCCAGTTTCAAGTCTCTGGCTAGCTAGTTCTCCCAGCACCATTCATTAAAAAGGGACTCCTTTCCCCATTGCTTGTTTTTGTCAGCTTTTTCAAAGATCAGATGGTTGTAGGTGTGGGGTCTTATTTCTGGGTTCTCTCTTCTGTTCCATTGATGTGTGTGTCTGTTCTTGTAGCAGTACCATGCTGTTTTGGTTGCTGTAGCCTTGTAGTATATACTTTGAAGCTGGGTAGTGTAATGCCTCCAGTTTTGTTCTTTTTGATTAGGATCGTATTGGCTCTTTGGACTTATACACATCTAGATGTGTATAAGAGACAGCCCGCCACACCCTATGACAGACCCCAGTGTGTGTTGTTGCCCACCATGTGTCCATGTGTTCTCATCATTCGGCTCCCACCAGTAAGTGAGAACATACTGTGT